>NC_092073.1:23527500-23702500 GCF_039877785.1 Chaetodon trifascialis
GTCTGCTGGGTAAAAGAAAAAGCCATCCAACGATCATCCAGAGAGTCATCAACAACCTGAAGGAGATGAACAGAGAAAACATCTCTCCTGACAGAAGCATCAACATCTTCCACTGTCTGATAGAGATGAACGACCGCTCAGTACATCAGGAGATCCAAGAGTTCCTGAGGTCAGAGAACAGATCAGAGAAGAAACTCTCTCTGATCCACTGCTCAGCTCTGGCCTACATGCTGCAGATGTCAGAGGAGGTTCTGGATGAGTCGGACCTGAAGAAGAACAACACATCAGAGGAGGGACGACGGAGACTGATTCCAGCTGTGAGGAACTGCAGAAAGGCTCTGTAAGTCCAGATGTGATTATCAACACTGTTGAGGAACGTGAAGCTGAAGCCATCAGTGTTAAAGATACACACTTTACACAGTTAACTTCACACTATCAAAGTTTTACCCTGATTCCAAACAAGTCAGAACGCATTATGAAATGTCAATCAAACAGAATGCAGTGATTTGTAAATCCTTTTCAACTTTTATTCAGTGAATTCATTTCAAAGATATTTAATGTTCAAAGTGATGAACTTTGTTTGTCACCACAGTAACACTAGAGGCAAGATGTGCAGAGCAAACAGCAGCACACATTTCCACTGTGATTTTCATTGAATGTGCAGCCGCAGTCTTTGTGTACTGAGCAGCTGATTGACTCAGACAGCAGCTCATGACACAGTCAGCTCCTGGACGAGCTCCAGGTTGATTGTGCCAGTGAAGGAGAGCTCAGCAGGTTGAGTTGAGTGGAGGGATCTCCATCATCAACAAGCTCAGTTTAGTCTTTGTTCCAAAACATGAGCTTCAGCCAGCTGAACTCCACCTGATAAAACTACTACAATAAAACTGTAATAATACAATCTTTAGTACTTATTACAGCAGACATGTTGGTACGCTGTGGACAACATCAATCAATCAGTAGCAGATAGAATAGCAGACAGCAGATGAAGTGACACAAGATGTATTAAAGATGCTCAGAATCCACACAGACATGACTGAGGTCAATACAAATGACTGCAGTTAATAAAGTTCAACCAACACAAATCACAGCAGCCTGTCAATCAAAATATGACACATATTGACATGACGGTCGTTTGGCAGACACTTTTGTCTGAAGCTGAAATTTGTGGTTCATTATGTTGCTGAAGGAAACTTTGACATGTGGACAGGAGGAGCTTCAAAGCACAAAGCTGGTGACCAATGGCTGAGCAGCTCAGGCTGAGCGACCGACAGCATGTTCAGCTCATGTTAATGTTGTTTGTGACATTAATAAACTGTCAGATTTTATTATTCTCTAACTTTTATTTTCTCTGTCATCACAGACTTTCACGCCGTGAACTCTCAGAGACTCACTGTGAAGTCGTGGCCTCAGCTCTGAAGTCCAACCCCTCCCATCTGACAGAGCTGGACCTGAGTGGAAACAAGCTGCAGGATTCAGGAGTGAAGCTGCTGTCTGCTGGACTGGAGAGTCCAAACTGTAGACTGGAGACTCTGAGGTCAGTTCATGTTTTTCCCTCTTGTCCAGTGGATATCCACCAAATTTAAATCCATCACAGATGTTTGAAGTTTCCTTCAGTTATCTTGTTTTCTGCGTTTGTCTGAGCACAAATCACAACAGTTCTAGAGATGATTGAGGATGAAGCTCACAGTCAGTCAGCTGTGTGTTGATGGAGACAAGTCCATGAGTTTTTATATTGACTGAGATGATGATTTCTATCCTAAAGTCTTCTTTATTTCATATTGTCCACTTTGAAATTGTCCAGAAATCATCTGTTATGTTCTCAGTCCAGCGTGGGAGCTGCTGCTGTCCAGCTAGCTCAACTCTGACTTGCAGAACAATGACTTGAGTGGTGGTTAGCTTTACTTCCTGTTTCCTGTGGCTCTTTACACCATGTGACATAGAGTGAAAACTGTAACTGTGAGACAGAAGAGACACAATCACCATTTTGTTGGCAGCGTGTGTTTTTCCTGCTGTAAATACCTGGAAATCAAACATTTAATGACAAACAAATCAAAGACTTTTCCATGTAAATAACGTTGCTTACATAAAGGTAAAAGTGCAGCGATCAGATTCTTTCTGTCCATCGTTGCCTCTGTAGCATTGACAGTGTGGATTAGAGTGTATATAGAAGAGCATGTGGACAGATTGAGCTGACTTCCTCCAATGGCTAACAGGAAGTGATCAAAGTCAAAGTCTGTCAAAATAAAAGTCCAACATTGTGTCTGAAAGGCAACACACCTGTCTGAGCATGTTTCATAAGATGACTCATGATTATTCTGAATGAGAAGAAACAGAAGAAAACGAAAGTAACAAAAGAAACAACAGGTCTGATTTGATGGTTCTTCCAGACTTGACTGAGATCAGCAGCATGTTATTGATGTGTGTTGACATGAATAGGTGTATGAATGTTGTGCTGACATCTGGATGATGTCTGTAGAAGGCTGACATTATGATGATCCACAATAACACAATGACAAAGTCACTCTGCTCATTTTAGGGAGAAGCTCATTGATGAGGACAGAGTAATGTTGAGCTCCACATTTACAACCTGAACACATCTGATTGGATTAGAAATGGATTTTAATCTTCATCATTTATTCTTCATTCAGGTTGAGTCACTGCGGTTTGACAGAGATCAGCTGTGCTTCTCTGGCCTCAGCTCTGAAGTCCAACCCCTCCCATCTGACAGAGCTGGACCTGAGCAACAACAACGAGCTGCAGGATTCAGGAGTGAAGCTGCTTTGTGGTTTTCTGGAGAGTCCAGACTGCAGACTGAAGACTCTGAGGTGAGTTCACTGACTCTCTGTTACTGTTGTAAATCTCACGTCTTTTTAACAAGTGAAGCTAATTTGTGTTTTTCCATAACATCAGTAAAGTTGTAAATGAGCTTTTGTTCATGTTTTCATGTTTGTTGAAGTAAATTTAGTCTGCAGTCACAAAGATTTGTGCTTGTTAAAGAAAGTGTAGAAAATGTCCACTGTTAGTTGTTGAAGTCAATGAATGTTTGTGATTTTTGCTAAATGGTCACATCTGGATACAGAAGATCCTCTGAAGTAATATTTGTTTGAAATGGATCAAGTTTACTTGATGAAGCAGAAATATTTCTTTGCTTTGTGTTGATTTCAGTGTGTTTTCACAAATAATGACTGATGATTGATATTGATCCTTCACACACACACACACACACACACACACACACACACACACACACACACACACACACACACACACACACACACACACACACACACACACAGATGAAAGCATGTTTCCAGATGCAGCTGTTTACAGGATCAATATATTTGTTGTGCTGTAATTCCAGACTTGACTGAGATCAGCAGCATGTTATTGATGTGTGTTGACATGAATAGGTGTATGAATGTTGTGCTGACATCTGGATGATGTCTGTAGAAGGCTGACATTATGATGATCCACAATAACACAATGACAAAGTCACTCTGCTCATTTTAGGGAGAAGCTCATTGATGAGGACAGAGTAATGTTGAGCTCCACATTTACAACCTGAACACATCTGGTTGGATTAGAAATGAATTTTAATCTTCATCATTTATTCTTCAGGTTGAGTCTCTGCAGCTTGTCAACGATCAGCTGTGCTTCTCTGGCCTCAGCTCTGAAGTCCAACCCCTCCCATCTGACAGAGCTGGACCTGAGCTGGAACGTCAAGCTGCAGGATTCAGCAGTGAAGCTGTTGTCTGAGTTTCTGCAGAGTCCAGACTGCAGACTGAAAACTCTGAGGTCAGACACCATTTTTCACTTCTGTGCTGGGATTAATATGATGTGAAAGTTGTGTTGACAGTAAACTGCAGACATGAGGCTGATATTATACTGATCCACACTGAGTGTCTTCATGCTGAAGTCTGTTTTCTTCTTCGGTGGTTTAGTCCATTGACTGTTGCAGAGCAATGTTGAGCTCCATGTTTAAAACCTGATTATAACAAGAGAAATGGACACTGGATAATTCTTGATTTCATCTGATTTTCTCCATTGTGTTATTTTTAATAAATGAAAATAAAAATACTTAAATCCAATGAATAAAATCATAATCTGTGTTTCCACAGTCAGACAATAACAAATATCTTCAGTCTTTTTCTTTTCCAACACTTTTCTGAAGCTATATGATGCTTATACTGACTGAATAGTTGAAAGTGAAGATGCTTTGATTTTATGACTCCACTGTTCCAAACAGAAATATTGTCCATGTGTTTTGTTCACATTTCCTCAAACTTCATCCTGACGTATTTGTCCTCTGTGGACACTTTGGGATGTTGAGTGGAGTCTTCAGTCAGTTTCTGTGGGTTTTTATTTGTGTTTGGCTGCACAACATGAGTTTGTATAGATGGAGCCACTGGTGGAGCTGGCAGAGTTTTAGAGGTGAAGTCACTCCATCTTTATTGAAGTAGCAGCACGTTGTCATTAATATTAATGAGATTTGAGCGTTTTGAAGCTGCATCCTGTTGGTTTCAGGTGTTTGGAGTTTCCATTTTCTAAACTTGAACTTTGTAAAGCTTCTTCAGCTCTGAACAGGTTATTAACCATTGAATGATTTCAAGCAGGAACATTTTCTTCTGAAGTTACATCATTTATTCTTTATTCAGGTTGAGTTACTGCAGTTCGTCAGAGATCGGCTGTGCTTCTCTGGTCTCAGCTCTGAAGTCCAACCCCTCCCATCTGACAGAGCTGGACCTGAGCTTCAACGACCTGCAGGATTCAGGAGCGAAGCTGCTGTCTGCTGGACTGGAGAGTCCAGACTGTAGACTGAAGACTCTGAGGTGAGTTCACTGACTCTCTGTTACTGTTGTAAATCTCACGTCTTTTTAACAAGTGAAGCTAATTTGTGTTTTTCCATAACATCAGTAAAGTTGTAAATGAGCTTTTGTTCATGTTTTCATGTTTGTTGAAGTAAATTTAGTCTGCAGTCACAAAGATTTCCATCCATCCATCCATTATCTATACCGCCTATCCCTTTTGGGGTTGCCTGAGCTACAATGGGCGAGAGGCGGGGTACACCCTGAACCGGTCGCCAGCCGATTGCAGGGCCACATGCAAGGACCATTCACACTCACACTCACACCTACGGACAATTTAGAGTCATCAATTAACCTAATGAGCATGTTTTTGGTCTGTGGGAGGAAGCCGGAGAGAAGCCACGCATGCACGGGAAGAACATGCAAACTTCACACAGAAAGGCCCCGCCTGACACGGGGATCGAACCAGCAACCTTCTTGCTGTGAGGCACACGCACTACCTGCTGCGCCACCGTGCAGCCCGTCACAAAGATTTGTGCTTGTTAAAGAAAGTGTAGAAAATGTCCACTGTTAGTTGTTGAAGTCAATGAATGTTTGTGATTTTTGCTAAATGGTCACATCTGGATACAGAAGATCCTCTGAAATAATATTTGTTTGAAATGGATCAAGTTTACTTGATGAAGCAGAAATATTTCTTTGCTTTGTGTTGATTTCAGAGTGTTTGCACAAATAATGACTGATGATTGATATTGATCCTTCACAACACACACACACACACACACACACACACACACACACACACACACACACATATACACACACACACACACACACACACACAGACACACACGCACACACACACACACACACACACACACACACACACACACACACACACACACACATATACACACACACACATATACACACACACACAGACACACACACACACACACACACACACACACACACACACACACACACACACACACACACACACACACACACACACAGATGAAAGCATGTTTCCAGATGCAGCTGTTTAAAGGATCAATATATTTGTTGTGCTGTAATTCCAGACTTGACTGAGATCAGCAGCATGTTATTGATGTGTGTTGACATGAATAGGTGTATGAATGTTGTGCTGACATCTGGATGATGTCTGTAGAAGGCTGACATTATGATGATCCACAATAACACAATGACAAAGTCACTCTGCTCATTTTAGGGAGAAGCTCATTGATGAGGACAGAGTAATGTTGAGCTCCACATTTACAGCCTGAACACATCCGATTGGATTAGAAATGGATTTTAATCTTCATCATTTATTCTTTATTCAGGTTGAGTCACTGTTGGTTGTCAGAGATCGGCTGTGCTTCTCTGGTCTCAGCTCTGAAGTCCAACCCCTCCCATCTGACAGAGCTGGACCTGAGCTACAACTTCAACCTGCAGGATTCAGGAGTGAAGCTGCTTTGTGGTTTTCTGGAGAGTCCAGACTGTAGACTGAAGACTCTGAGGTGAGTTCACTGACTCTCTGTTACTGTTGTAAATCTCACGTCTTTTTAACAAGTGAAGCTAATTTGTGTTTTTCCATAACATCAGTAAAGTTGTAAATGAGCTTTTGTTCATGTTTTCATGTTTGTTGAAGTAAATTTAGTCTGCAGTCACAAAGACTTGTGCTTGTTAAAGAAAGTGTAGAAAATGTCCACTGTTAGTTGTTGAAGTCAATGAATGTTTGTGATTTTTGCTAAATGGTCACATCTGGATACAGAAGATCCTCTGAAGTAATATTTGTTTGAAATGGATCAAGTTTACTTGATGAAGCAGAAATATTTCTTTGCTTTGTGTTGATTTCAGAGTGTTTTCACAAATAATGACTGATGATTGATATTGATCCTTCACAACACACACACACACACACACACACACACACACACACACACACACACACACACACACACACACACACACACACACACAGATGAAAGCATGTTTCCAGATGCAGCTGTTTACAGGATCAATATATTTGTTGTGCTGTAATTCCAGACTTGACTGAGATCAGCAGCATGTTATTGATGTGTGTTGACATGAATAGGTGTATGAATGTTGTGCTGACATCTGGATGATGTCTGTAGAAGGCTGACATTATGATGATCCACAATAACACAATGACAAAGTCACTCTGCTCATTTTAGGGAGAAGCTCATTGATGAGGACAGAGTAATGTTGAGCTCCACATTTACAACCTGAACACATCTGATTGGATTAGAAATGGATTTTAATCTTCATCATTTATTCTTCATTCAGGTTGAAGCGCTGCATGTTGTCAGAGATCAGCTGTGCTTCTCTGGCCTCAGCTCTGAAGTCCAACCCCTCCCATCTGACAGAGCTGGACCTGAGCTGGAACAACCTGCCTGAATCAGCAGTGAAGCCTCTGTGTGATATGATGAAGAGTCCAGACTATGGACTGCTTACTCTGAGGTCAGTAGAGGGTTGGAGTCAGTCCATGCTGGTCTCAGCAGTGTTGTACTAAACTCAGTTAGTATCAAAGCACAGATCCAGTATTTCCTGTAAACCTCCAACCTTCTCAGCAGCTGCTTTCCTCAGTGAAGCTGTGAGAGGAGGATGGTGACGGGCTTCAGGATTGGACAGAAAGACAGAGAGAGAGAGAACAGTCAGCCAATCAGATGAGCCAGAAGCTTGTTGTGATCATGTGTTTGAGTTGATGTGAAGACGTCTGTTGTTGTTGTGTTCACGTCTCCAGCAAATAAAGCTGGATTCCAGCTGACAGCATCCCAAGATGTACAGAGACAGAGGTCCTCCTTCATCAAACTGTCCAACCATCAAATCTGATCTCAGACTGTTTGTTCTCTCATTTCAGCACTAAACAACTGATCAGTTCATGTCAACTTATCACCTGCTGAAGATCTTTTTTCTGACCTCCAGTGGTTTAATTCTCACCTTGTTGCAGTGATGAAGAAGAGTACTCCAGGCTGTGACCGCACACTGTGACTTCACTTTGGTCACAAGTGGAGGAGAAATGAAACAGACTTTAATGATGAGAGAGCTGATGTTCAGTCTGCTCTGTGAGCTTTGTGCAGATATCTTTGATAGAAGCCTCCCAAAAGGCAAATAAAGTCACAAACTGCTGCTTTTAACTTTAGCAGCAGTTCACAGGTAACAACAGTAAATCCATCACTGAACTGTCTCTGCAGTCATGATGCGTTCAGGGACTCTCTGCACTTTATTTCCACTGTGTGCTTGAGTGAAATGTGCAGAGTGAACAGACTTGATGGCCAAAGTCTCTGCAGGTGTGAGAGCTTCCAGCTCAGCGTGTTCACTCCAACACGTTAACATGAGAGCTGAGAGGAAGCTGGCTACGCTACACAGCCGCTCCACTTGTGGTCTGAACAGGACTGAAGTCCCTGCTGCTCTTTATACTGGATGTGCTGCATCACTGACTGCCAGCTGATGAAGGAGTCTCTGTGAACTCTGACTGATGACTTCTGTTGTCTGTCTTCTTCTCTCATCAGATGGAGGAAGTCTGAAAGGTGATTGGCCGAGAGCCGATCAGCTGTGTCCTGATGATCCAGAGAGGCTGAAGCAGCAGCAGCAGCAGCTTGTGTGTGGAGAGGCTCTGACTGGGCCATGTTACTGGGAGGTCAAGTGGAGAGGAGAGCTTCATCCAGCAGTGACTGACAGAGGAATCCCAACAAGTGGAGATGACTGTCAGTGCTGCAGTGTGAACTGCTCTGAGATCAGCTCCACTGTCAGACACAATGTCAAGTCCAGCATCCTCCCTGTGTGTTCCTGTGGATGTGACAGAGTATCATCAGTGTATGTGGACTGCTCTGCTGCTGCTCTGTCCTTCTACAGTCTCTGCAGACACACTGAGACTCCTCCACTCCTTCTGCTCCTCACTCTCACACCTCCTCCACCTGGATTTTATCTCCTCTTTTTCATTCTTTCACATATTCTGAATCCAAAGTGCTTCAACAGATTACCTCTGTTTATGACAACATGAATGTAGATGAACACATTTATCTGGATTCCTCTGGTTTGTTTCAGTGTGTAAAAAATCTGAATTGATTAACTGTAGATGGATTGTAGACGCTTCACTTTCATCATGTTTATAAATTGATTGGACGTACAGCCATGAAAATAATCCTGATCTGTTTTTTGTTGGAAAACAAATGAATCATGTTTCTGAGGCCTAATGAAGAAACAAAGACATCAGCAGACTCCAGAGGAGCTCAGTGGAAATAAATGATGGTGTTTTAATTCTGTGTCTCGTTTCAGTTTTATGCAGAACGTGTAGTTTGTGTTTCATGCTGTCTTCAGTTCACTGCTGAACAGACTTCCTCTGCGCCAAACATGGCGCTGGTCATGGCGACATGCAGCAGCAGTGTGCGAGTGTGCTTGAGTGGGGGAAACTGATTTTTTAACTGGTTTTAACTATGGTTTTTAAGCGACTGAACAGCCTGTTTATTTGCAATACTGGCTGCTTTATTTTATACTTATTTTATATTCCTTTACTGAGTCATCATGGATTGATGGGTGTTTTTCTCCTGAACCTGCCCGTCATGGCAATGGCTGTCCACTCCCAACAAAGCAACCGATCCTACTGGCTCAGCTATAGCTGTGATTTTCTTATCCACTGCAGTAGTTCAGTGGCGGGGATCCCACTGGATGACATTCTGCCAGAGATCCGGGGGAACCAGGCTGAGAGTGGTTGCCCGGACAGACAGATCGACAGCAAGGGAAACAACACTCTACAGACCCGGAGGCTGTCAGCGGTTGGCAGCGGCACGAACGAGGAAGCGAGGCCGGAGAGGAGGCGTCCGACAGCGGCCGCGAAGACTGGGACTCCGCCGCTTACCACTTCCCTCGATCGTCTTGGGTAACGTGCGGTCTTTAAGGAATAAAGTGGATGAACTCCAGGCGAATGTGAGGCATATTCCGGACTGCACGAATACCTGTGTGATCGCTCTGACTGAGACTTGGCTTCAGGATTATGATCAGAATCAGGATTTTGAAATTGACGGGTTTGGCCAGCCGTATAGGCTTGATCGTGACACACAGATCTCCGGCAAATCACTGGGAGGGGGCGTGTGCTTGTATGTAAATCCTCGCTGGTGCAGGACTGTCAAAATAAGAGAATCTGTATGTAGTCCCCACATTGAACTCTTATCTGTCTCGCTGCACCCGTTTTACCTGCCACGGGAAATTCCACAGGTGTTCTTAACAGTGGTATATATCCACCCCAGAGCTAATATGGCAGAAGCAGCGTCCACCATTGCTAAACTTGTGCACCAGGGTCAAAGTATCTGTCCTGATGCCCCACATTTTATCCTTGGTGATTTTAACACTTGCAGCCTGAGCCAGCATCTTGGGCACCTGTACCAGTATGTTAAATGTGCAACACGACATGGGATAACACTGGATTTGTGCTATGGCACAATAAAGGGGGCCTATAAATCCTTTCCACTAGCTCCACTTGGCTCTTCTGACCATAACTGTGTCCTCCTTGCTCCGGTCTACCAGCCAGCTCTTAAGAGAGGGAAAGTTGAACACAAAGAGGTTGCTCTGTGGACAGAGAGCGCTGTTCATGAATTGAATGGTTGCTTGTACAACACAAACTGGGATGTTTTTAAAGACACTTGTACCACTTTAGATGAGCTGACCCATACTGTGGTGAGCTACATTACCTTCTATGAAGAGATGATCATCCCTAGAAAGACAATCACACTGTATCCGAATAATAAGCCCTGGGTTAGTAAATCCCTCAAGAATTCCCTTAATAGGAAAAAAATAGCTTATTATAAGGGAGACATTACAGAGCAAAGGGAAGCCCAAAAGATGGTGAGAAATTAAATTAGGCTGGCCAAAATGCAGTATAAGAACAAGGTACAAGATGAACTTAGGAGTGGTGATTCTCGCTCCGCTTGGAGAGGAACGAAATCTATGGTGGGAATCCAGGACAAGAAGAAAAGAGTGTCTCATGCTGACAAATCTGACCTTACCCTGGCAAAGGAACTAAACCAGTTCTATTTGAGATTTGATTCCAATGATTTCTCTGATGAACTATCTGTGTTCAGGGCTGCTTCAGTAAGCAGTCAGATTCTGTTAGATGAAATTACTGTGTGGAGCACTTTTGAAAAGACCAACGTCAGGAAAAGTCATGGGCCTGATGGTATTAGTGGTCGACTACTTCAATCCTGTGCCCCATTCTTAAGTGACATTTTCACATATATTTTTCAGTTGTCTTTGTCACTGAACAAAGTTCCCTCTTTATGGAAAGAGTGCATTATTGTCCCTGTGGCGAAGGTATCATCACCAAAAACACTAAATGATTATCATCCTGTGGCCCTCACCTCAGTGGTGATGAAGAGTTTTGAGCATATGGTGAAAAAAGCTTGCTCTCTATGACAGAGGCAATTATTGACCCACTCCAATTCGCCTATCAACCCAGGAAAGGGGTGGAGGATGCTGTGGCAACACTGCTGAATTTCGTTGTCAAGCAACTGGAGGGTACAAAAACACATGCACGGCTATGCTTTGCTGATTTCTCATCAGCTTTTAACTGTATGCAGCCTCATGTTCTTGCCCAGAGGCTGTCAAAAATACCCAGCATTGATTTAGGAACTATATGCTGGTTAATTGACTTTTTAACAATGAGGCCACAGAGAACTCGGGTCAATGAAACCCTGTCTGAATCCCTGCTGTGTTCCACAGGCTCACCCCAGGGGTGCGTCCTGTCACCACTGTTGTTTATGCTCTACACCAATGACTGTAAGAGCATGTTTGAGTCAAGATACATATTAAAATATGCAGATGACTCGGTGATCGTCAGCCTTTTGCAGGACCAGGAGGTGGGCCATGGACCTGTTCTTGACTACTTTGTTAGATGGTGTGATGACTCTTACCTGTAACTTAACGTGTCAAAAACAAAGGATATGATTCTAGATTTTCGGAAGAATCCACCTGTCACCACCCCAACCTTTCTTAAAGGCACAGCAGTGGAAGTAGTCAGCCAGTACAAGTATTTAGGCACCATCTTGGACAATAAACTGTCTTTTGAAACAAACTCTGACGCCATCTGCAGGAAAGTAAATCAGAGGTTGTTTTATCTGAGGAAACTGAGGTGTTTTAACGTTGATAAGAAGCTGCTTAAAATGTTTTATTCTTCTTTTATTGAGTCTATTTTAACTTTTGCTTTCATCTGCTGGTTTGGTAACCTCAGCATTTCAAATAAAAACAAGCTGAAGAATGTGGTCAAACTGCCAAAAAACAATCGGCATTGACTTGTATGATCTTGACCATCTGTATCAAGCCAGAGCCACTCAGAGGGCAAAGGTCATTTTGTTGAACCCTCTCCATCCTCTCCATACCGAATTCCAGCTTCTTCCTTCTAAGAGAAGGTACTCTTTCCCCTGTAAGGTCAAATCCAACAGATACCTTAAATCATTCATCCCATCCGCGATTAAGTTTTTAAACAGCCTATAGTGGGAACAATACACCTACTAATTGTGATGAATTGTTACTGTATTTATTGTATTATTGTATTATTGCATTGTGTGAGTGATGTGGGATATGTATGCTCTGTTGTTGCAAATCAAATTGCCCTTCGGGGACATTAAAGTTTTTCAAATCAAATCAAATCAAATGTGTGAAGGTGCAGTACCAGCAGGGGGCGATAGTGATGGCCGATCACTCTCGTCCCTCCTCAGGGTTGGGGTTCAGGTTCATTGGCTGATCCGGTCTTCGATGTGGATGTTGAGTTTTAAAGGTGTGTGTAAACAGTCTGTGGTGGTGTGTGAGACGCTGCTGTCTCAGTCTCTTTGAGGTGTGTGCAGATCGGTTCAAACACGGCCATCTTCCCTCCAGGTGGTTCAAGAGTCAGAGCCTCCGACTGTAGGTGTGACACCAGCCATGAACCTGCTTCCTCCAGCCTCCCACACCTGCTTCCATAAGACATGACGGCCAGAATAAACTGCTCGAACGTTTCCTTCACAGGAACACAGAGTCTGAGCTGCCTGCAGACTGCTACAGGTGAGGTGATGACACTCTGAGGCTGTGGAAGAGTCAGGTGACAGGATGTCCACGTTAACCTGCTCCAGACAAGCTCCTCATCAGTGGGACATGAAGGAGCTGACGTTCAGCTGTGTGTCTGTCAAAGAACACGTTTAGCACTTTAGCTGTCACTTAAACAGGCCAGAATTATTTACATCGTATAAGTATCAACATTTTGACCAAAGCTCATTAAATTTCAGTCTGTTCAAACCACGAAATGCTCTTAAAAAACTGATCTGAGAGCTGACCTCACACACACATTCATTTATGGGAGATAACCAGAAGCCAACCTCAACGCAAATCCTCACCCTGAAACGTAAAGATGGACATTGTAGGGACCTGCATTTTGTCCCCACAAGGAAGGCAAATACCCACAGTGTGAGTGTGGAAACAGATTTATGTCCCCACAACATGTGTAATGCATGGACACACGCACACACGCACAGAGGGACTTCCTGTAAATGGAGAGGGGAGGAGCAACACTGATCATGTGACCCAGGAGAGCAGGAAGAGGACCAGAGCAGACGGAGCAGAGCTGAAGTCTGAGGCAGGTGAGTGTCAGTCCAACATTTTCATGAGTTTACTGTTAAAGTGTGAGTCAGTTTTCTGCTGTGGACTGAAGAGGACAGACGTTAGAGTGAAGACAGTTTGACTCAGCTGTGGACACAAAGTCCTGATTGGCGTCGTGACTGTTTTTCCAGCAGTGGTCTAATAATAATGTTGTGTTGCTCAGTCAGTTCTTCGACCAACACGGTCAACTTTCTCATTATGTTGAATGAATTTGGCACTGTGGAGTCCCTGTTTCACCAAATGGCCGTCAGCCTTTACTGTGGGATATTACTGAGGCAGCTGCTGCTGAAAGGTGTTTTTCACGGCGAGCGAAGAATCAGACGATCCAGAAACTCACAGACCAAAAACATGCTCATTAGGTTGATTGGTGACTCTAAATTGCCAGGTCTGGTCCATCCTGCAGTCTGTCTCTACATGTGACGTAGATCGCCATCTTGGTTTCCCCAATTAAAAGATTTACAAGTTAGCATTTAAAATAATCTGTCCTGCTGTATTTTACCCCACAGATAAAAACTGGGCCAGTAAAAACAACATTGAACAGATTCAAAACTCCAGTTAAAAAGCTAAAAAAAACCCTGTCAGTCTGCTGCACTCAGTAAAAACATGGAAGACATTCTTGGACAGACCACAGAAAGGACAACGGTTTAAAACAGAGGGATTGATTACAGATAAAAATGCGTTTGTGGCAATAGCGCCATGTAAAACTCTCCACTGTAAGTCGCCCGGTCTTCCACTGGGGGGGTCTGTCCCCCCAGTCTGTCCGTCCACACGCTGACCGGTCTGTCTGTCAAGTTCTTTTTGTTTGTGGTTTTCAGACACAGTTTGTACAAAATGTTTTCGTCATCACTGTGCAGGGTTAGCTCCTGTGGTTTGCACATTAAAAGTGGACCTTCCAAGTGTGCTAGTCGAGGTCTCAGGTGAGTTTCAGGGAAGGTGTCTGTGGGGTCAGGCTGCACGCCTCCTCCGCTGCACTGCAAGAGGAGGCTTCTCTCACAGACACAGAGTTTCTGCCTCCACAGCTCCAGGCTCCTCTGGGCCAGCCAGGCGGAGCGCATTACTGCAGCCGCTGCACCGATCCGCCTGTCAATCTCACGTTCCATCCTTCCCTCACTCGTGAACAGGATCCCAAGATACTTAAACTCCTCCACTTGAGGCAGGAACTCTCCCCCAACCTGAAGGGAGCAAGCCACCTTTTTCCGGTCGAGAACCATGGCCTCGGACTTGGAGGTGCTGACTCTCATCCCAGCTGCTTCACACTCGGCTGCGAACCGCCCCAGCGCATGCTGAAGGTCCCGGCTCGAGGTAGCCAACAAGACAACATCATCCGCGAAAAGCAGAGACGAAATCTGCCGGCCCCCGAACCGAACCCCCTCCGGCCCCTGGCTGCGCCTAGAAATCCTGTCCATAAAAATGATGAACAGAACCGGTGACAAAGGGCAGCCCTGCCGGAGTCCAACATGCACCGGGAACAGGTCCGACTTACTGCCAGCAATGTGGACCAAGCTCCTGCTCCGGTTGTACAGGGACTGTACAGCCCTCAACAGAGGGCCTCCAACCCCATACTCCTGGAGCACCTCCCACAGAATGACGTGAGGGACACGGTCGAATGCCTTCTCCAAGTCCACAAAGCACATGTGGACTGGTTGGGCAAACTCCCATGAACCCTCAAGCACCCTGTGGAGGGTATAGAGCTGGTCCAGTGTTCCACGGCCAGGACGAAAACCGCATTGTTCCTTTTGAATCCGGGGTTCGACTATCGGCCGGATTCTCCTCTCCAGTACCCTGGAATAGACTTTACCAGGGAGGCTGAGGAGTGTGATCCCCCGATAGTTGGAACACACCCTCGGGTCCCCCTTTTTAAAAAGAGGGACCACCACCCCAGTCTGCCAGTTCAGAGGCACTGTCCCCGTCTGCCACGCGATGCTGCAGAGGCGTGTCAACCAAGACAGTCCTACACCATCCAGAGACTTGAGGTACTCAGGGCGGATCTCATCCACCCCCGGCGCTTTGCCACCGAGGAGCTTGCGAACTGCCTCAGTGACTTCAGCCCCGGTGATGAATGAATCGACCTCCAAGTCCCCAGTCTCTGCTTCCTCTACGGAAGACATGACAGAGGGATTGAGGAGATCCTCGAAGTATTCCTTCCACCGCCCGACAATATCCCCAGTCGAGGTCAATAGCTCCCCACCTCCACTGTAAACAGTGTTGACAGAAAGCTGCTTCCCCCTCCTGAGGCGCTGAACGGTTTGCCAGAATTTCCTCGAGGCCGACCGGTAGTCCTCCTCCATGGCCTCCCTGAACTCCTCCCAGACCCGAGTTTTTGCTTCTACAACCGCCCGAGCTGCCGCACGCTTGGTCCGCCGGTACCCATCAGCTGCCTCAGGAGTCCTATGAGCCAACCAGGCCCGATAGGACTCCTTCTTCAGCTTGACGGCATCCCTTACTTCCGGTGTCCACCACCGGGTTCGGGGGTTGCTGCCACGACAGGCACCGCCGACTTTACAGCCACAGCTATGGACGGCTGCATCAACAATGGAAGTGGAGAACATGGTCCATTCAGACTCAATGTCTCCAACCTCCCTCGGGATCTGGTTGAAGCTCTCCCGGAGGTGGGAGTTGAAAACTTCCCTGACAGTGGGTTCCGCCAGACGTTCCCAACAGACCCTCACGGTACGTTTGGGTCTGCCAAGTCTGTCCCGCTTCTTCCCCTGCCAGCGAATCCAACTCACCACCAGGTGGTGATCAGTTGACAGCTCAGCCCCTCTCTTTACCCGAGTGTCCAAGACATACCGCCGTAGGTCAGATGATACGACTACAAAGTCGATCATTGACCTCCGGCCTAGGGTGTCCTGGTGCCACGTGCACTGATGGACACCCTTATGCTTGAACATGGTGTTCGTTATGGACAAACTGTGACTAGCACAGAAATCCAATAACAGAACACCACTCGGGTTCAGATCGGGGAGGCCGTTCCTCCCAATCACTCCCCTCCAGGTGTCACTGTCGCTGCCCACGTGAGCATTGAAGTCTCCCAGCAGAACAATGGAGTCCCCGGTTGGAGCACTTTCCAGTACCCCTCCCAGGGACTCCAAGAAGGCCGGGTACTCTACGCTACTGTTCGGCCCGTAGGCTGAAACAATAGTGAGAGACCTATCCCCAACCCGAGGGCGCAGGGAAGCGACCCTCTCGCTCAGCGGGGAGAACTCCAACACATGGCGGCTGAGCTGGGGGGCTATAAGCAAGCCCACACCAGCTCGCCGCCTCTCACCGCGGGCAACTCCAGAGTAGAAGAGAGTCCAGCCTCTCTCAAGGAGTTGGGTTCCAGAGCCCAGACTGTGCGTGGAGGTGAGCCCATGTGACACAGACAGAGTGAAAACTGTAACTGTGAGACAGAAGATACACAATCACCATTTTGTTGGCAGCGTGTGTTTTTCCTGCTGTAAATACCTGGAAATCAAACATTTAATGACAAACAAATCAAAGACTTTTCCATGTAAATAACGTTGTTAACATTAAGGTAAAAGTGCAGCGATCAGATTCTTTTTGTCCATCGCTGCCTCTGTAGCATTGACAGTGTGTATTAGAGTGTATATAGAAGAGCATGTGGACAGATTGAGCTGACTTCCTCCAATGACTAACAGGAAGTGATCAAAGTCTATCAAAATAAAAGTCCATCCAACATTGTGTCTGAAAGGCAACACACCTGTCTGAGCATGTTTCATAAGATGACTCATGATTATTCTGAATGAGAAGAAACAGAAGAAAATGAAAGTAACAAAGAAACAACAGGTCTGATTTGATGGTTCTTCCAGACTTGACTGAGATCAGCAGCATGTTATTGATGTGTGTTGACATGAATAGGTGTATGAATGTTGTGCTGACATCTGGATGATGTCTGTAGAAGGCTGACATTATGATGATCCACAATAACACAATGACAAAGTCACTCTGCTCATTTTAGGGAGAAGCTCATTGATGAGGACAGAGTAATGTTGAGCTCCACATTTACAACCTGAACACATCTGATTGGATTAGAAATGGATTTTAATCTTCATCATTTATTCTTTATTCAGGTTGTTGGGCTGCAGTTTGTCAGAGATCAGCTGTGCTTCTCTGGTCTCAGCTCTGAAGTCCAACCCCTCCCATCTGACAGAGCTGGACCTGAGAGGAAACGAGCTGCAGGATTCAGCAGTGAAGCCCCTGTGTGATATGATGAAGAGTCCAGACTGCAGCCTGAAGACTGTGAGGTCAGTAGAGGGTTGGAGTCAGTCCATGCTGGTCTCAGCAGTGTTGTACTAAACACAGT
This sequence comes from Chaetodon trifascialis, assembly GCF_039877785.1. NCBI lineage: Eukaryota > Metazoa > Chordata > Actinopteri > Chaetodontiformes > Chaetodontidae > Chaetodon > Chaetodon trifascialis. The sequence goes on from NC_092073.1 coordinate 23,545,255, forward strand.
TAGTATCAAAGCACAGATCCAGTATTTCCTGTAAACCTCCAACCTTCTCAGCAGTTGCTTTCCTCAGTGAAGCTGTGAGAGGAGGATGGTGACGGGCTTCAGGATTGGACAGACAGACAGATACTGGATGTGCTGCATCACTGACTGCCAGCTGATGAAGGAGTCTCTGTGAACTCTGACTGATGACTTCTGTTGTCTGTCTTCTTCTCTCATCAGATGGAAGAGGTCTCACTTATAGTGAGAGCAATCAGAAAGGTGATTGGCCGAGAGCCGATCAGCTGTGTCCTGATGATCCAGAGAGGTTGAAGCAGCAGCAGCAGCAGCTTGCGTGTGGAGAGGCTCACTTAAAAAAGTGAATCATCTGAAGATTTACTGTAACAGAAAACAACTGAGTAAAACTTTGCTGGAATCAGGTTTTATTTGCAGAATTCAGGTGAATTAGTTTCTAACTGGTGCTCGCTCGGTCTGTTGTCACCCAGAAGCAGCAGAATTCAGCTTCAGAGATGAAACATTATAAAACCGTTCAGTAATAAAAACAGTGTTAACCAGGAAACAAGCTGGTTTCCAATACCGCTGAAAGTTCAGTACCCGTTTGCTGCTTGTGTGTCTTGATGTTCTCTTTCAGGAGAACCATCATGCTCAGTCAGGATCATCTCTGGATACTGACGCATCAGCAGCTTCAGGCCTTGCTCTGCAGAGGGCGACCATTTTCACCGACGGCCTTCATGTTGCAGTCGCCTTGTTTTGCAGTCAAACCAACACATCAGGGGATTTATAAGCAGAATCAGAATCAGCATTCCTTTATTGATCCCCGAGGGGAAATGAACACTGATCATCATAAATCCTGCAGCAGCAGTGAGTTACAGTTTTATGTGTGACTGCTAGATTTGACCCTACACCCTCAGCACAGACACACAAAGTCAACCTGTGGAGCGTTTTCCTCAGAAACAAGCTGCCTCCTGCAGGAGCTGCTTTCTGCCAGCAGGTGTCACCCTTTCCTCTGTTTTCCTTCAGGGTGGTTTGAACCGCTGATGTGAACTCTTTCTCTGACTTCTACAATCAGCTCTAATCACGATCGAACTGGACCTGTAATAAGTTAAAATGAAGTCTTTCATTTAAAACTGGCGGTTAATGATGTTAATAACCTCAGAGTTAAAAGATATTTCTGTTTACTGAAGTACACAGATGTAGTTTATGTTGAGCGTTCCTTCAGGTGTTTTTCCCTTTGGAACATTAAAGTCATGTTACAGTGATCATCAATAAAACAGCTGTGATCTCTACATGCAGTCAGCAAAAAAAATGTCTCAGTTTTGTTTTAATTCTCTGGATTTGTGACTGTGATTAAAACCAGCTGATGTTTCACTGTTCAATCCACATTAAAACCTAGTTTTTCAGTTTGAGCTGAGTAATAAAGATTTAAAGAAAAGTTTACACGAACGCATCTCTTCGCTTTAACCGCCGACACAAAACAGAAATGACAGTTAGCATGTTAGCTGCACCCTGTGAACAACAAACACTTCTCCAACTGTGGTTTCACAACTACTTTCACATTTCACCACAACTGAAGCTAAAAGCCTGAAAAATGAAATGTTCACAGAAATTCAACGTGATTCGCTGGCGTGGAGGTTCATTATGTCGACATCAGGACTTATTCAGCGTATCGTTTTATCATCTGTAAGGATCAGAGCTGCCGGACTCGAGTCTTCTTCGATGAAGAGCGATGAGGAGGAGGCTGTAACCTTCCTCACATGAACACATGAAGCTGACAGAAACGTCTGAACTGCATCATGTTTCCATCATTCCACCTCTGACTGCAGCTCTTCGAATGACGTCTCTTCTTCTGTGGTGGTTTGATGGCAGCAGCTGGAGGATCAGCTCCACCTGCCGTTGGTCTCCAGAGTTTTCTGTTCCATCACATTTGCAGCTTTTCTTCATCCAAAGAACTGTCTGATGCTGCTTTGGTTCTTTTGATTCTTCTTGCTCAGACTTTGGTCAGACTGCAGTGCTGATCACCTGGTTTTCACCCAGTATCCCAAAACATTTGTCAGTGTCAACAAAGTCGTGAGAAAAATTCACCTTTTGTGTCATAACAACATGTTTAAAAACTCAATATGAATACAGGATGTGGAGGAAACACTTAAAAAGCTTTAAGACGTTTCAACATACAGAAAGTCTTCATCAGAGCGGAGACTCCCGTGTCCTCCATCTGAACGATGAATGTCCTCCAGAATCTGAAGAATCATCATCATCATCTCCGCTAACAGCAGTGACACACAGTACGAAGCAGTGATCGTTCAGAGAGTTTGGCTCAATCTTCAGGCAGAATAAAACACTTTTTACACAATTCATCAAAGCTGGTTCACATGTGAAACGAGAAGTCAAAGCTGAACTTGTGTTTCCAGTCAGACGATGACAGAAAGTTTTACCGAGTTCACAAACCGTCACCTGTTCTCAAATGTGAATTTACATAAAAACAGGCAGATTATTCATTCAACACAAACTGTCCATCCATCTGAGTCTGTGGATGGAAACAAACCACAAACTGAGCAGAAACTTTCAAAGTGAAAAGAAAAGTTTCATCCTCAGGCCGACAGCAGCCAGCAGCTGAGGAGCCTCTGAGACGAAGTCTTCATGTGGAGCCCGAAGAGTCCAACATCGCTGTCCTCTGCAGAGTCTCTGTGAGCGGGGCGGCTCCTTTCAGTTCAAGATTTAAGCCTCTGACTGGCTTTGGAGAGACAGCAGGGACGAGTGATATGACAAAACGTTTCACACTGAACCTGAATAACGTAAAGCATAAATGGCAACACTTTCATTTCTCCTCTGTAGCATTCACAAGCAGCACAAAAACGTGTAATGATGGTTTATAACAGGCTATGAAGTAGCCGTCAGAGTGTTTCTGAGTGTGTTCACAGCTGGATCTCCTCCTGTGGATGGAGGTGGAGGCTGCTGCATCATCACATCCTGAACGCAGTCAGAGACGGCTCTAACAATACAAAACATTCATACAGGAGACGTTTCAGCTGTTGACAAGTACTGAGTATTGATAAACAGAAACATCTTATATCTGTCACTACATTATAGTGTTAGAAACCATTTATTAAATGTTTTTATACCATGGTCTGGGTGAATACTCGATTCTGATTGGCTGCAGGGTGTCCATTAAAAAGTGTTGTAGGACACCTATAAATAGCCTGATTGTTCTAAATTATTGTGCTGGCTCAAACGCTAGTTGGTAACCACGGCAACAGATTTAGGATAGACTTACTTGCTTGATGCACATTTAATGATCAGAGTGAATGGTGGATAATTTTTGGTAAAAACGATCTAGGAAACTATCTGTGGACTTTGATTCTTTGAAACAAAATTTCAGATCACACACAAGCGGTAAGAGGTGCACTTGGCCTCTGAAATGATACTTTGTATCACGTAACATAACGTTAAGCAATCATCTCACTTCCCTCCACTGATTAGGCCTAATATAACAGCTGAGGCCGACCGAGCTGCAGGTTCTGTGGCCAGAGCCGGTTACCTTGGCAACGCGTCAAAACGAGAGATATTAAATAGGCCACTCAGCAGCTTCTTGTGAAAAACTTTTTAACGATTTTAACGGTAAAAAACAACATTAACGTATAATTATTAATATGTTAATATTTACTTAATATTTATTTCTTTCGTAAGTGACCATGGTATAAGTGGGATAATGCCCTTCGCGTCAGACGGTTCACACCTCCGCGTCATTCATTCATTTCTGATAATGGACACCTCGAAGGGCATTATCCCTTACATATATCACCCATAAAGCTAAACAGATGGAAGTGCTGCACTTTGATTTGAGCTACAGTCACCAGTCCACCAGCGGGGGCGCCACTGATGAAGCAGCGATCCATCAAGACTGCATGACAAATTACAGATCAAACATCTCCAGTTTTTCTTCTTTGGCGAATCCAATTTGCTTCTGCACATTTTCAAATGTCTCCGTGTTTAAGTCCCAGTTTTGTCTCCAGCTTTTCCAATCGAGGAACTCATTCGTGCAAACACTGACGAGGGCGGGATGCAGAGGAATGGTGAAGTAGAAGAAAAAATGAAAAATGAGGTAGAGATCAATGTGCTTTCGTGTCTCGTAGATTTAGTCTGTGAATCCATCAAGCTGCTGGCGTCTGGATCATCCTAAGGACCGAGGCGAATCAGCTGAAGTAACTGCTGTGGTGAAACTGAGTGTTTGCGTTGAGAAACGTCTGCCTGTTTTCATAGTAAGACATCAAACAAGTTCATGAAACCACTGAAAAGTTCAAGGAAACATCCAGTTTGTGAGTTTGAATCCTTGGAAAACAGTCTGGTTCTCCTCTTCCTCAGTAACGTCTGTCTGGTTTCAGGTTGTGTTCCAGTGTAGCAGAAGACGAACATACAATAAAAACAGTTAAATTAAATACTGTTTGCGGCCTACATCAACATCCAAAGGGACTGAATACTGCTGCCCCTAGCGGACGGGGGCATGCAGTGCAGCACCCAGACCCAGATACTCCAGGTTCTCTGCTGCCGGGAGGAACCGACCGTTCCCCGTTAAAGCGGTGGCATCACTGGTGGACGGCGTGACCTGTGGCAGGAAGTTGGCCTGGTAGTCCGGGTTGTCCAGGCTGTCACTGGCGGCCAGGGGGAGTGAGCTTTGGAGGGTGTTCAGGTATTCTGGTCCCTCAGAAACTTTGGGGAAAGGCTTTAGATCCTCCAGCAGGGAGGGGAGCGAGGTAGCACCCCAGCCCAGTCTTAGGTCCTCGTAGTTGGGATTCAAAACCTCCGACATCCTGCTGCTCTGGCTGGTTTCACTCAAACTCTGGTTCATGTACTCTGAAAGAGAGACAAACTGAGATGATTCATGTGTCCATTTACTCTGATTTCTCTACTCATCCTGTTTTTTCGTAGTTGGTCAATAATCCCCACAGGTGTGTACCGTGGCCGCTGAAGTCTTCTTTATCCAGTGAGCTGCGAGTTGGATCAGTGATGTAACGCAGAGCGATGCTGTTCTCTCTGACTGGACGACCGTTCTGAGATCAAACAAAAGACGGTAAAATGCATTTTTACAGACTGAAAGTTTTACCTGAAATGTGACACACAAAGAAAAGGTGCATAAGAGGTACGTTGAGTCAGTTCAATGGTCATTGTTTACTTTTCATGCTTTCATTTTTTATTTATTTTAGCCACAATTTCTGATCTCTTGCTTCAGCAGCACAAATATGTTTTAAACTGAAAACTGAGACACACCCAGAGAAACAGCATGAGGCCAAAACACATCAGTGTCAGCAGGTTTAAAGACGTCCTGACTCAGAGCTAAAGGTGAGAGAGGAGTGTGTGTACCGTGGGGGTGCAGGTACGGTTGTCATGGTTACCCAGTCCTTTGTAAGGCAGCAGGTACTCATCGGCATCAACCACATCCTCCATGTCATCTGAGCTCAGCAGGCGAGAGTAAAACCTGCTGTCTGTTGGACTGGGAAGGTCACCCTGCCAGAGATCAGATCAGATCAGATCAGATCAACACCAATACTGGTTCAAGGACTGTTTTTAATATTGCTTTTATTACTGTTGAGTAAATTACCAACACTAAAATCTAAACCAATAAGCTCAAGGTTGACCTGAAAACTGAAAACCAAAAGGCTTCACCTGTTATTAACAAGTCACAACAAATCATGACTCAGCAGAAACGTCCTGATGTCTGGATGTCAGCGTTCTCAGGCCTCAGCTGTTCACTTGGAACAGGGACGGAAGTGATGGACTAAACTACCAAAGTAGGACCAAAGTTCTAATCAACCATAATGTTCGCTTGCTCTCACACACACTCAGTGTACCTGTATGACCAGGTATCTGGATGGATCTCTGGCCATTTTTGAGAACTCAGCTATCAGCTCTCTAAACCCGGGACGACTGGACGGGTCTATCATCCAACCTGGAGAGAGAGACAGGAAATATTTCCTCAGCTGGACTACCAGGTGTCTGTCAGCGTCCAGGTGTGTGTTATTGTCCAGGTGTGTGCTACTGTCCAGGTGTGTGTTAGTGTCGAGGTGTGTGCTACTGTCCAGGTGTGTGTTGTGTCCAAGTGTGTCTTATTGTTCAGGTGTGTGTTAGTGTCCAGGTGTGTGTTAGTGTCCAGGTGTGTGTTAGTGTTGAGGAGTGTGTTAGTGTCCAGGTGTGTGTTAGTGTCCAAGTGTGTCTTATTGTTCAGGTGTGTGTTAGTGTCCAGGTGTGTGTTAGTGTTGAGGTGTGTGTTACTGTCCAGGTGTGTGTTAGTGTCCAGGTGTGTGTTAGTGTCCAGGTGTGTGTTAGTGTCCAGGTGTGTGTTGGAAAGTGGGATGGTGATGTTGGTTGATTTACACATTCAGACTGAAATATCTCAACAGCTGCTGGATGATTGTGATGAAATGTGGTTGAACTAACTTTATTGATCCTCTGACTTTTCACGTAGCACCACCATCAGGTCAACATGTTAATGTGTCTAGTACTTTGATTTATGACCAAATACCTGCAGAACTAATGACATTCCCATCAACCTCAGCTGCTCTCTGTGTTGAGTGCTAATTAGTAAATGTTAATATGCTAAGCTAAGACACTGAATTTGGCAAACACTGTACCTCCTAACAGCACGGTGGCATTTAGCTCAAACTTACATTTGACCATGATCATGTAGACGTCTATGGTGCAGATGGGGGGCTGGGGAAGCCGGTCTCCTCTCTCCAGCACCGACGCGATCTCGCTGGCCGGGATGCCATCGTACGGTTTGGATCCGAATGTCATCAGCTCCCACACAGTGACTCCTGCAGACCACAGACCATCCACTGCTGAAACTGACTGACTAGTTGGTGAAGTTGCATCAACAAAAGTTCAAAATAAGACAAGTGTGTGTGTGTGTGTGTGTGTGGGGGGGGGGGGGGGGGGGGGGCACAGCTTGACTCACCATAGCTCCAGACGTCACTCTGATGTGTGTACGTCCACTGGAGGATCGACTCCAGAGCCATCCACTTAATGGGGACCTACAGAGTGCAGAGAGGGGCAAACATATATTGACTTTAGCCTAGCTTAGCACAGCGACTGGAAGCGGGGGGAAAGTGTTAGCCCTGTAGCTCCACCAAAAAAAGGAAAAAGTCCACCATCCAACAACTCAAAAGCCTGTATCCATTCATTATGTATCTGGACATAAAACCAGTATTTTTTGCTACGGGAAAAGTTCTGTCCACAGTTACTCTCCAGGAGGAGTTATGGAGCTCAGGAGTCAGATTCACAATAACAAACGCACCTTTCCTCCGTCAGCGTGGTATTCCTTCTCGTCAGCTGTCAGCAGCTTGGCCAGACCGAAGTCGGTGATCTTGACGTGGTTAGGAGTTTTCACCAGGACGTTCCTCGCTGCCAGGTCTCGATGCACCAGGTGACGCTCCTCCAGGTAGTTCATGCCCTGCAGACAGACAGACGGACGGACCACAGGAAGCTCCGTCAGTCTGTGAACTGGCTGCTTTAAAGTGGATCTCTGAGTTTTTCAGCTCAGTCCGAAAATGGTGGAACTAAAAAATGTTTCTGCTAATCTGATAGATGCTAACATGCAATGTCAGTCACATCACTGATCGACGGCGGCCCGAGAACACGTCTGACTCACAGCTCCATACGTGCAAAGACAAACACTGAGGTTAGCAGAAAGACGCTCCTCTCACAGTTCTGGTCGAGATTTCACTGTGGATTCGTCGTCATGTCCTCTAAACTGTAAAATCTGTGTCGCTGCTTCTGTATTTTCTTTTAAACGTCAGGTAAAGTCACACCTTTTAAAAACGGCTGATTTATTTCATTTATTATTTCACCTCATGTACGTGCTTTGCTATACAAATGAACTCCTTTTGTTTCCCGGGCTCCTGAATCTCTTCGACAGTCTGACGAGCGGCTCCGATGGAGTAAACCGGCGGCTTAATGCTGCAGAACAACATGCAGACTTTACGCTGAGCTCATGACCTTGTTGTCTGTGATTTTCCCAGCACTTTAAGATCCAAATGAGACTTAAAACAGTTGCTTCATAGATTAACACCGCTACAACACACAAACACTGTTTCCTGCTGCGTTCAAGCTAATAGGCCTCTGCAGGCTTAGAGTGAGCTCAGACGGGGCTGATGCCTCAGGCAGAGTTTTTCTTCTTCTTCAACCAATATAACCTGAGACACAGGGTTGCTGGTTTGTACAAGATCTGCATCAATGATTTATTCATAGTGACAGACACAGTTTATCTGGGCTCACCTTGGCGATCTGGACACACCAGTTCAGCAGCCACTGAGCCCCGATGTGGTCCCTGTGGTGTCGGACGTAGTCCAGCAAGCAGCCATACTGCATCAGCTGAGTCACCAGCTGGACCGACGACGTCAGGCAGATGCCCAGCAGACGACACACGTGAGGGTGATCCACGCTGGCCATCACATAGGCCTCCTACACACACACACACACACACACACACACACAAATCCCAACTCAGTATCATCTAAAACAGGCCACAGTCTGCAGTCACCAGCGAACATCCCGAGAATAACTGCAGGATGAGGAAAGCCTGACTGTACACAGCCTGGTGGAGACGACTTTCAATGAACTGTTCTTCAATATTCTTACTTTGTGCATTCATTCAGTGATTTACACCCTTAAATGACTTATTGTGCTCACACTCATTAATAATTTGGGCCCTCAAATTGCTAGTTTCTCTCATGTGGAAGGCAGGGAGACATCCATGTCCCTGATCAAAATCAAACTGTTTAATGTCCAAAATGAAAAACAAAGACTGAGAGCATCATTTTGTAATTCTAGAGAAAAAAATACTTCCGCGCATAAATAATGGGCACAAAAGATCAGCAATAACGTGACTGGGAGGAGAAAAATGAAAGAAGAAGAAGCACTTAGTGGCCCCGCCGGGTGCCCTGTTGGCCCCCAGTCAGATTTGTTCCAATGACTCTGGAGGGAACGAGGAGATGAAAGAGAGGAGTGACAGAAGAAGAAGAAGTCTTACATCGAGGATTTCTTTGTTGGCTTTGGGTGATGTGGCCTCTCGGAGGACTTTGATGGCAACTGGGATTCTCACGTTCTCTCCTTCAGGGATCCACAGACCCTAATAACATTCATTACATTCAACACAGCAACAGCAGCAGGGATACAAACTTAAAATGTGTTAAAAATAAAACCCAACAACTTAAATGATAATAAAATTAGAAGTTATACGCTTATCGGTGTCTGATCTGACACAAAGGGAAGTGAACCAGTGAAACTGAGAACTGAGAGTTTCAGTCGTGCTAACAGCTGTACTTACACACTGCGGTGCTTTGCATTAAATGCTAACATCAGCAAGCTAACAAGCCCGCAGTGACAACACTAACAAGCTGCAGTCTAGCAGGTACAACTTCTGACGTGTGTCGTGACGTCCTCTGGGGAGAGTGAATGTACAAAATCATGGCAATCAATCCAGTTGTTGTTGAGACATTTCATTCTGAAACAAAGTGGCCTGACAGTGATTTCCATCTCTCCAACGTGGCTTTAACCTCTCCACAGAGCAGCTTCAACAAAAGTATCATCAAGTGATATTTTGCAGGAGAATCTAAACCTCTCACCTTGAAGACCGTCCCAAAGGCTCCGGAGCCGAGCACCCTGATTTTCTTAAACTCCGTCTCCTTCAGGATCCTCAGCAGTGCCTGGTTAGGAGCTTCACCGCTTGGAGTCAATGGCTCCACCAGCTACAGCACACATGTTAAATACTTCATCTGAATCCCAAGTAACATTACATGTATACAGGATTTAAGTGTTTTTCTGTCCTCTATAGTTTTAACTTTGTTAGCTATTTTCATATTCAGTCTTGGTCCTCTCATTAAAGGTGAGTTTCAGTCAAATCTAGTCAACAAAACCTGTTTTTGTCTTGTCGACGTCTCTTGTTACTGAGTATATTTCACAGTTTTTATGAATGAAGTGAGCGCTCCCGCTCCCACCTCTCTCTCCTGCAGCAGGCGGCGCAGGGTCCTCTTCCTCCTGATTTGTTGTCGCCGTAGCAACACAAAGATAACCAATGACACGATGACGGCAATCAAGAGTCCACCAACGATGGCCACTGCCAATGTGGAGTGGTTGGCAGCACTGTGAGGACAGAGAATGCAGGACGTTTCACAGGCATTTACATTTGTCACCATAGTTGTTCATTAAATGTGGCATATGAAGTATTTCCATATACTTCTATTCCACTGTAGCACACTATTGTAGAATACAAAATAGACTTTGACAAAATTACCATTGACTCCCATTGAAACTGCATACAAATTTAGCATTGAGCAATATGAATTACCATTATCTTCCACCGAAACTGAGCATATTCAGACCAGTGAAATGTAGTATTCAAGTGAAGACTTCATATTGAATTGTTGGTTCTCTGTAGATAAAGAGCTCGGTCTGTAGCAGTTCTATATGGAAAGTGTCCTGAGACAACTTCTGTTGTGATTTGGCGCTATACAAATAAAAGTGAATTGAATTGAAATGACATTCCTTTCAAATTAAAAGGTAAAATTTGTATTGACTCCCATTTTCTACTTAATATACAAAGGTAGATTTCCCATTGACTCACATTCAGTGTTGGTATGCTAACTCTTATTCAAACTTATCATGCTAAGTTAGAATTTCTGTTAGCTCCCATTCAGCATGCTGAGGTAATCTACCTCAGCTGCCCTTCAGCTGCTGTAATTCAAGTACATTTCCATTTCAACATGGAGCAGAAGAAAGTCATTTCTGTTGACTTCCATCCCATCGCACACTCGTGTTACTGTGTGCTCAGACAGATCATCAGGCAGACATCAGGCAGTGTGACTGCAGACCAAGTCAACGGAAACACGTGAAATCCTTCGAGAAGGCGAGAACTGAAGTATCTGCACAATGTTTCAGCTGTGTGCAAACAAAAAGATGACTTATCCTGTGATGTTACGAATCTCTTTCATAAACATAAGAGTGAGATGCTGAGCTGAACACAAACACACACATTCAAACATGTAGTTTTACCCCATGCATCCAGATAGTCCAGGACCTGAACACCTGCAGGCACAGAGACACAAAACACCTTCATTCAAGTATGAGCCACTTCTCTGTCAGTCAGCTCTGAATGACCAATCAGCAACATGCGTCTCACCCCTGGGTGCAGTTCTGGTGGCAGGACTGGCACTGGCCGGTCCTGTCGGGGTATTTCCAGATCAGCGTGTCTGCATCTCCCAGCACACCGTGGGGGCAGTGCGGCACACAGTGGGGGCCGTCTTTAAAGTGGGCGCACTGGGAACACTGGTCTGGACCCTGCAGGTGGGGACGGAGGAGGCAGTAAGATATGTTCAGAAGTAATTCACAGAAAATATGGTCAGTTCTTAAAATTGATACTGGAGAATTTTTAGTGCACGGCTCAACTGGATCTGATCACATTTGCTCATTTTTTCCTCTGTTGTGACTTTGTATATTTGTTGGACTTTTTAACAATTCAGTAATTATTATCATCATTATCAGCGGGTGGACTGACCGGTCCGTGGCAGGTCGGGATGTCGGTCTTCAGCAGACACTCTGGGTGACACTCCACACAGCTGCTGTTCACCTGGACCTCTCTGGGCTCACTGCAGAAAAATAATAAAGAGAAAGGTCAGCAGACAGGACGGAAGCCCTCAGAGGACACAACAATCATAGATCAAAGATTCCTAAACACACGAGGTAAACTGTCAAATAAAGGCAGGTTTTAAATTACAGCCTGTCTCTGATATTAGCCTGTTTCAAATAGCAGAATTCAAAGGTCTGTCTCACCCCTGCAGCAGGTTACAGTGTGACACACAGCGCCCCCTGCGGTTGAAATGCCGACAGGAGACGCACATGGTGGGACCTGGACCCCAGCAGCCCACATTTGTACACTCTGTGTCACAGGTTCGATTCTGTTGTTCTGTGTGAAGGAGACAGGAAGATTTTCTCGTTTCATTCACTTTACTAAACAGCGATGGCAGTGATGACCACGGCACACATGCAGGAACTCACCGCAGACATCGGTGGGGGTGTTGTTGCGCATGGTGATGATCTGGTCACTGGATCTAAAGAGGCGGGTCCACTGGTCAGACTGGGTGTAGCACAGCTGAGGGTTTTCCTTCAACAACACCCGGCCGGCACTCACCTCCTTCAGAGAGCGTAGACCCAGCCAGCGGAGGTGCTTTGCCCTCACCACCGCCAAACTGTGCTGTCTAGACAGGAAATATCAAATATAAGGAATACTTAGAATTCAAGTCCAACAAAGAGTTGGACTGACTGAGACGATCAGATTAACCTCACTGTTAATCTGCTGACCACTGAGGTCATTCACCAACAATGTATTTATCAAGTGACTCACGCGCGTGTTGTTCTTCCCCTGATGATCTCCAGGTTCTCAAACACTGACAGAGAGGTCAGATTCTCCGGCCAGGACTGGATCAGCAAGAAACCTGGAGGACGGACACACACACACACACACACACACACACACACACACACACACACACACACACACACACACACACACACACACTTTTGAAACAGATGGAACGTGGCCAGTGGAATTGCACACATAGGACATGTTGCAGACGTGAACAGAACACACCTGGTGGACTTTAGGGGTTACTACAGTAGAGAGGCATTGATGACCTTTGACCTACCTGTGATTTCCTTCACTGTCCTGAAATACTCCAGTTTCGCCGGGTCCATGGGCGGGATTTTATAGTGCACATCCCTGGAGGAACCAATGAAAAGAAACCAAGTGTTCAAGTGTTGACGTCATTGATCACAAAACTTGCCACCTTCCTTCACTCAAAGTAAGTTTTCAGACATCAAGCTGAAGCAGCTGCAGACAGAAGTTCAAGTAGCATCAACAGTTCATGCAGGTAGACCTGGTCTCAAAGTCAACATAAATGAGCGGAAGCACTGCTTAAACATTTTGTCAGACTTCTGACTCGTGGATGGAAAGAAACTGCAGTGAAAACAGTTCACAAAGATCTTTGTGGTTTGTCCAAAGTAACCTGAAAATGTCATTAAACCTGTGAGCAGCTCATGTAGTGCTCAATGGTGACAACAGGAACTGGTCCCCAGGCAGCCCACCACTCCTGGCCTGCCGCGGAGGGAGGACGGTCCAAGGATGGGTTAAAGGCGGGGAATAAATTTCACATATGCATGGCGTGTGCAGTTTCCCCTCCTAACTTCACATGTTGTGTGTGAAATGTGACTGATAAAAGGGATTTCTTAGTGAGGCAGTGAAGAGGATCTCACCCAGTAAAGGAGGTTTCAATGAGGAAGACATCCCCATTGATCTTAGTGCAGTTCCTGAAGGATTCGATGTTGGAGGCGTTGATGGCCATGGTCTTGATCAGAGCACCAACCCCGACTCCATCACAGACTGGAGGAAGAGAAAGACTCCGTCAAGGTTATTTGTTTAGTCTTCAGCTCTGTCTCTCTCAGTGTCTTCCTCTACCTTTTGGACAGGGTCCATCACAGGGTTTGCAGCGTTGGACTCCGTTCTCCTCCACCTCGTACATTCCAGCGCTGCAGGTGCGGACACACGATCCACCTGTCACCACGTAGTTATCTATATGTAATTAAAAACAAAGCAGGAGTGTATTCATTTCTACCTAAATGTAAGGAAGTACACTGCTGCATTCAGGTGAGTTATGCTAGCAGCAGCTAATGTATTGTGGAGCCTCGACCTGCAGCAGAGCTGAGCAGCAGCTACAGAGGTCTGCTCAGTCACTTCTTTCTGAATCCACACCAACATCACTTTGCAGAGCTCCCTCTGGAGACACTAAAGGCTTGACGTTGCTTTAAAACATATGCGGTAGAAGTATGAAGTTTTGGTTTAGCTGTCACAAATTCTTCAGCTGTAATAAACACTGCAGCCTGTGGGGGACACTAGCAGGACCAGAAGATGTGATTATTATTTGATTATATCTGTTTAGAGTGAATTACTGTGTTGATCTTGATTAAAAAGAGGCTTTAAAGTCCATACGTGGGCAGGCCTTGACGCAGGTCGCCCCAAAGGTGAACTTGACGTTGGGATTGTTGACCACCTGGTGGGTCTTGGGGTCATAGACTGTCGGAGGAGGACAAGTATCTTTACAGGTCCCGTCATCATTAAAGTCCCTGCAGGCCTGAAGAAGAAGAGGGACCAAAGGAAAGACAGTGTCTTCAATTTGTGTAAATGTAGCCTTAAAAGAGGTAGAATAGAGGATAACAAGTGAAGCATAACTCAAAAACAGACATTTACTGCTAGTTTGAAAGACAGGGAGAGAATGCATGGCTGAGAGAAAAGAAAGTGAATCTAACTGAATTAGATCAAATGATTAGACTGCATTGGGACTTACCTGCCTTAATAGGGGACTGGCCAGTCTTGAATGAGACCTGACTTGACTTTGGACTTGACTAAAAACTGAGCTTTCTTGATAAGGGACATCCTGGATGTCGGACTTAGACACAGGTAAGTGCTGTAAGTTGCTGGACGGCAGTACTGACAAACAACAAACATGCAGACACTGACCAGGCAGTCTGTGGCTCGAGGTCCAGTGCAGCCAGCAGCACAGTGTTCATTACAGCAGTCGATGGGTTTCGGACCCCGACACCTCCTGCTGCACTGCTCCGCACACTGCAACTTGGTGACTAATAGAGACACACAGAGACAGTTCAGTACATTTTTGCAGTGGAGCTCATCAACATGAATGATATGAATGTTTATTTGTTCATTTTGTCCACGTGTCCCCTGTCTGTCTGTCTGTCTGTCTGTCTGTCTGTCTGTCTGTCTGTCTGTCTGTCTGTCTGTCTGTCTGTCTGTCTGTCTGTCTGTCTGTCTGTCTGTCTGTCTGTCTGTCTGTCTGTCTGTCTCTCTCCTGATCACACCTGCTGCTAATCATGCAATCAAGACCCACCTGCTGCCACAGTATTTAAGCACCAGCTCTACATCAGTATTCATCAAATCCTCTGTTCCACATGTTACAAAGTGAGGCTCCTGTTCCTGCTTCTTGAGTTTTGTCTGCTTGCCTGTAATCCTGACTCCTGCGCTTCTATGTGCCTCAGGTTCATACCTTCTGTGTGCTTGTTATCTGCGCTTGTCATTCAGCGTTCAGAACTAACTTAACTCAATACTCCAGTCAGGAGTACTATCATTCAATGTGCAATGTCAGTACTGATTGTTCATATTCGTTATTCCTTGTTTATACTGTTTGGTTTGATATTTAATGTCCTTATTACTGATGCCCTCTATGTTTGCTATCCACTCTTGCTGCTGTAATACCTGAAATTTCCCCCCTGTGGGACTAATAAAGGTATATCTTATCTTATCTAACAGGTGAGAGACAGAAGGAAGGGGAGAGTCGGTGGAACAGAGGAGAAAAGGTGGAGAAAGGTAACATACAGCAGGTAGACAATGAGAAAAAGGTGTGTGTTTACATCTCTGGCAGTGATCCGGTCCTGCTGCCCAACATGAACCGTTAACACACGCCGGGTCACACTTCTGACCTGGAAACACACACACATTAATATTCAGTAAAACCCCGTGCATCAACTTAATGAGGTAACCATCGTTTTTCTACATACATGTCCGTGCGAAGGTGTCCACTTTGAAAAGCATGCTGGGATTGCTGGCTTTGTCCACGAGGTCCCACCACTGGATGGTCTCAGTGTTACACAGCAAAGGATTGTGGGCCATCTTTACTCCTCCCTTCAGGATCTCTGTGAGGGGACGATGATGGAGACACATAATGAATGATGAAGTTCATGGAGCTCAAGACATTATTTATCAAGTCAAGTCCATGTATTCCTGTCAAATGTGAGGGTCCAGGTCCGACTCAATGAGTTCAGGTCTTAAGACGTGGAGTCAAAGAATTTAAGAGTCTTCCTTCTTTGTATGTGTTGCACACCAACAAAGCGCAGGAGCTCTGGATCGGTAGGAAGAGGATGTTTGGTCGTAAATCACCTCAGTACAGTTTCCCTGTTGTCATGCTGGTAGTGTATTCATTAGGACATCTTGGCATGTGGTAGAATTTGGTTTGGTAGGTGAGGAAATGGAATATTAACGTTGAGGACGTTGTTACCAAAGGTTGATCAATCAAACTCAAATGATTGACACTTTGCAGTAAAGCAGCTGTGAGTTTCCTCCAGTGATCGCTGGTCAGTCGTGTGCTGGAGGCTCCAGGAACTGGACGTCCTGGAGTTTAAGCAATTTGCTGGCAGAATAATCTCCAGTGGAACAGAGACAACTGCAGACAAATTGTGGGTTTATTTGCGTGTTGCCAATGGTTGGCAAGCTAGCGCGATGGCTATACTTAAAATAGCTAGAGCTCTTCCCTCCAGGAGGTAGTGAATGGCGCCATAATGGTTTGAATTTCCGGCTTAGTTATTGTGTAAGGTTGGTGTGACGGAGGAAGCATCGACAACTTCATCGACACCTTCAGATAATTAATTAGCTAGCTGGATACGTTGTTGTTGGACATAATGGGACTTTTTTACTGTCTTGGTTGACATTAGCTGACCATTTTTGCTAGCATTAGCCACTGGGCCACTGGGCCACTGGCTGTAACCAAAATTCCTTACCAACATGCTATTTAGCACAAAAGATTTTTTATGATGAACTTAAACCAATAGCACATGGATTGCACACTATATACACAGAAATTTTACAGTATGCAAGCTGTGTTTCTGACGTCTTCATGCTACGCCACAGTGATGGACTGCAGGTTGCAAGGATCGGACTGGGAGGGGAGGTAGGTCCTGGTGAGAGCGTTTAATGCTGCGTGTAAAATGTTCTACAATGTTATCAATGTTGAAATTGAAACGTTTTAGACATTTTTTACAAATGAAATTACATTTTGGCTATTAGAGAGAAAGTACCAAAAACAAGGTACCATTGAGTACCAGTACCGAAGACTCAGAGTCACATGAAAAGTTCTAAAGTCCAGAAGTCACAATCAGTTCTTAAGTCATGAAGTCCAAGTCAAATGTCTCATGCTCAGGCTGTTTCAGGCTGAATTTAGGGGGAAAAAATTATGCACAGCTGGAATATTTTCATTTAATTTAATGCTGCAACCATAAAATGTAGGAATAAATGCACAAGAGGAACTATTGTGTGTTCAGATCCATCAATATTTCTTTTCTGAAACTGAACCAAATGACATCATAAATTGTCAAAACCATAATTCCAGTTTCTACACAACCTCCAACAGCCAGAGCTTCAAATGCAGACGCATCTTCTTTGGGCCAACACGGAGCTGACTTTAAGTCCACTTAATGCTGCTGAATATCACTCTGACAGCTTTCAGGATGCATCCGCAGTAAATCAACTATGTCATCAGCCAGAGCTCGTATGGGTGCGGTCTATTTCCTGCAGCCAGAGCACAATCTGGTGTTGACAGAGGATTTTTAAATGGTGTGCTGACTCCACCCGCCCGGCCCGCTGCCAGTAATGAGTGAGGCAACATCAATGACACTCCTCAGCAGCTTGTAAAATGAAATGAAGCAGAAAACAATGAGCAGTAAATAGTTCGAGGAAAAATAAGAGTATGAAGAATACAGAAGGTTGACAGCTAAAGGTCGACATGCCCACGGTCACATGCATCAAGTCCAGCGTTATGAGCAACACATTATGCTCATCTGACAGAGATCTTAAAATACAGCGGTAGGCTCTTACAAAAGAAAGGAAATGGCGTTGCTTTAAAATGACCGTCAGGTGCAGTTACTCCTCTCGGACCTCAAACTGCTGCTCATACTGTACTTCGAGCTCTCCGAGCAGCCAGACTCGGCCCAGGATGGTATATGTGCTGGAAACTCTCAGGCCCCCTGAGGTACCAACTAGATCTGTCTATTTGCTGGGAAGACAGGACATTCCCAGGCCCCCTTGAACTACCCATTCGTGTGTGTGTGTTTGTACCCGTCAGACTGCTCAGCTGCAGCTGTTTCAGTCCGCCGGTGTAGTTGAGAGTTGCAGACGAGTAGTTCTTGATGTAGTTCGACATCACCAGCAGAGCGAACTGGCTCTCGTAGATGTTCTGACCTCGGATCAGCCTCAGATTGACCAATGGGATGACTGCGGCCTCGTTCATGGCGATCAGAACGTAGCCGCCGACTTCCTGGATGGTCTGAAGAAAGAGGAGATGATCAGTAATCAATCACCAAATCACCAGCGTTTGCTTTCAGGGATTCTGCGCAGTTCGAAAAGCTGGCTGAAAAAATGTGAGCTGTGTTGTTTCATTTTAAAACAAATCTTCATCGACTGATTGTTGGCATCAATCACTGACTGATTTCAGGAAGCTCTTTGAAATCAGTTCCTGTGTGTGTCGTTTCCTGCACATGCAGCTGTGATGAGGGTCTGTTTTGAACTCCCTCTGCTGATGTGATGAAGGGCGCTCTGACCTGCTCAACAGCAACTTTGGGAAAAGCAAACACGATGCTTTCACAGCATCGATGTTTGCTTATTCTTCTCTTCTGGGTTTGAGTTTTCTGCCAACAGAGTTCTTCAATACTGTTTGGCAGATGACCATCAGTTCTCAGATGTCAGAGGGTCCTCAAATGCAACACAAAGACAGTTTTAAAAAAGCTTCCTGATCACTGCAGGAGGGAAATGTCACTCTGACAGAAAGAAAGACGACGATTGCCTGGAAAGAAGGTGATCAATATAAAAACTGATGGATGATTTAGAAATAATCAAAGTGTGTTTGACACCAAAAACTGAAGAAACTGAAGCTACCAGGCTGCACAACAAATCCAGCACTGGACACCGACCTGGAGGAAGGACAGGTCATGGTGCTCCTGGGTGTAGGTGATCTCCAGGTTCTCCAGGACCACGGAGCAGTTGGAGTACATCCTCACCATGTTGTCATAGTGATTATCGCGAGTCCCCAACAACGTCAGCTGGTTACTCATTCCCTGACACACTGATGAGAGACATGAGACAGAGAGACACGACTGTCAGAGCTGCAGCGTATGACCACAGTTATGTGTCTGCACACAAACTTCAAACATCCCATAATTAAATGCACCTATAATGTCATGAAACTAGAAACTGTATCTGTCAGATAAATGTGGTGAAGGAACAGTACAAGTACCTCAAAAGTGTATTTAAACACAGTGCCTGAATAACTGTACTTTGTTACTCCAGCGCTGCTCTGACCCTGTTTTCATGCTCTGGTTAATCTAATTACACTGAAGTGTCAGGTGTGTGACCCAGTGAGGATCAGTGAATGAGGCAGCAGATGATGTTAAGATAAGAGGTCATGACATAAAGTATTTAAAGAAGGAGTGTGCAGGTGTGAGAACATTCCAAAGAAAAACAAGTTGAACAGCAGCTGCAGGAAACATGTGACACATCGATTCCTCCTCAGAGCGCGGAATGAAGCCCTACAGGCTGCGATCGTAGGAGGGAGCAACTTCGTCTTCGCAGGAAGGGGAGTGTCTGCTGGGAGGGTTTAAGAAGAAATCAGAAGATACGAGGAGGAGAGTCGCACTCCCCCCGGGCTTCTGCAGCGACATCAGTGAGCGTATAAACAGCCTGCGGCGTCCTGACTGACAGCCTGCAGCAGCTGCTTCACCTGTCCTGCAGGTTCTTCCTCCACACCTGATCCCATTCAGCAGCACACACACTGAGCGAGTTACAGCAACAATACAACACAGATCACTGAGAACGCCTCGGATCAGAGAGACTGCGTCGTTGGATGGATGAAAAATGTGGATAATTATTTCATAAACCGATGATGACTTTGGTCTGAACTTGTTTCTCTCAATGTGTGTCTCTGGCTGCATTCCCATTGGCCGGCTGCCCACTGTGATGTCACAAAGACAACACAGCTGCGGCATGCACCGATCTCTGCCTTGCTGGGATTGGCTGATGGCTCGCTTTCAGGGCAGCGGTCCACATCTGGAGACACACACACACACACACACACACACACACACACACACACACCCCTCACACATTCACACCACTAAACCTGAAGCACTGATTGAAAATGTGATGTTTTAATGTGAACGTCAGCGTGCAGCCTCCACACTGCCCCCTGCAGACCAAACTCACTCATGTGCAACACCGGTGGATCCCAGAGAGGACAAATCAAGATTCAATAACGTCAATCGGACCATTACCTTGGTGAATCTCGATTATTTGAGATCCTTTTGAGACTGTTTTTCTCAGCCAGGTGACACACTCGTTCTGTTCCACTGCTCCCTGCTGTCTGCAGCCTAACGTCAGAATGAAGGAAAAGTCCTGATTTCTTTATGAATACGACACCAGTTTGTTTCACTGGTCCCAGAATGCAACAGTACTTCCTGTGTGGTGTCACCAAATCAACCAGGACTGAATGCTTCCAGACTAACACTTGAAAAGAATTTACAACATTAAAATTTTAAGCCTCTAAAACTTTCTTTCTTTCATTGGTAAGAAAAATTCACGCTCTGGGTTAAAACCATAATTTGATGAATATCCTCATGTCCCTCATGGACACACAGACAGCTGAAGACAACGTCTCAGGCGGGTTCTGCAGCTGAAACACGCATCTTTTTCTACGACTCGGTGGATTTGTGGAGGTTTATTAGCAACACAGCAGATAAAACAGATCCTCTGAAAGCGGAAGTCGCACTGACTTGTTTCATGTCTGTGTGTTGAGCTGTGACTCAGAGGACGAGGACGCTCAGAGAACGCTGAGGCCTTTCAAGCACTTTAATCTGCCGTCTGACCGCAGCCACAGCTGATCAACACCAGACACAAAGCACGCATACGCAGGTTTAAAGTGAAGCGTTACGTGCAGCATCATGCAACAGCTAACGAGAACACTGCCAGGAACGAGCTTTAATCTGTGTGAGACACTGACAGACACACACACACACACACACACACACACACACACACACACACACACACACACACACACACACACACACACACACTGTTTATTCAGGAACTGGTCTGATCTGTCAGATGGTTTCTTGGACGACGTCCTTGGCTGCTGTATGGCACACTGCACATGAAAGAAGTGTGTGTGTGTGTGTGTGTGTGTGTGTGTGTGTGTGTGTGTGTGAACCATGCGCATGTTTTCTTATGAAGGCCAAAGATAACGTAGAAATGCTTTTGCAATCTTTGCTCATACAATCGGCTCCACCTCGTTTCTCAGCAGCTCAGTTCCAGCCTGAGATTAAACTCAACAGAGAGAAGTGGATTTCTGCCTGAGCGTTCACTCAGAGTAACCACAGAGACACAAGTGGACGCACACAACAGCTGCTGAGGGACAACTCGTCCTTCAAGCCAACGTTCATGCTTCAGAAAATCCCTCTCAGTCTAAAACTTCCTCCACAGCAACGAGAAAACAAACTGTGTTCGGTTATTCGTCAGTGTTCCCGGGTTAAACTAACCATGCAGCAAATGTCTCTGTGGCAGGTGCATCAGTCAGGGACGGATACACCGAGGACACGAGGACTAGAAGGAGAAGAAGAAAAAGAAGAGGCTGTTTCTGCTGCTGAAAACTCATTAATGAAACGTAATGACTGCACACTGCTGTTCCTGAGACAAGTAATCACATTACTGCATCACGTCACAAAGTACTGCGTTACAGTGGAGCGCTGAGAAACGCTGCTGGAAGCTTTGCGGGAGCTGAAAATGGCAGTTTTTCATCAAACAGCGTCACAGTGCTTCAGCTCTTTCATCATGTTTCTGAACTCTTCCGGTGGTTAACACACAGAAATGTCGGCACACACATTCACTGCGTCCGGCAGCTTGAATTGACAGTAGCTGAGTTTTATGCTGAGGTTCATGCACGTGCACGTGCATGTCAACAATCGCCACGCCATCCTGCCGGAGCTCAGAGAGACAAACCGCAAATGAATCAGAGGGAGGACGACAGAGGACGGACATGAAGAAACTGGATCGTTCAAATCCTCTTTATCCATCTGTCCTCTGCCTCCATGTTCCTGCTGAGTCAGCTGGAGCGCACAGCAAGGAGAGAGAAAAGAAAGAAAGAAAGAAAGAAAGAAAGAAAGAAAGAAAGAAAGAAAGAAAGAAAAGGGAAGAGGTGGAAGTAAAAGAAAACGAGAAAAGAAAGGGAAGGAAAAAGGAAAAGAAAAGAAAATGGAGGAAAAGACAAAAAGAAAAGGAAATAAAATACAACAAAAGGAAAGAAAAAGGAAAAAATGAAAGAAAAGAAAAGAGAGACATGTAAATCTTTGCTGTTGGTGTTTTGTTTTTCTGAAATCTGAAGATTCCAACTGGTGTGTGTGTGTGTGTGTGTGTGTGTGTGTGTGTGTGTGTGTGTGTGTGTGTGTGTGTGTGTGTGTGTGTGTGTGTGTGTGTGTGTATTGGTTTAGACAAACTGTTCTAACTTTGAGGGTCAGACTGACTTGTTTTCAGGTCACCCCCCCCCCCCCCCCCCGGGGGTTGGGTCAGGGTTGGGGGGCCTCTCGTGACGATGCTGCATGTGTCTCTGCAGTCTTAAACTGCGGCTCAGACACAAATAAACTGTCCTCTTCATCAGAACTCTTCACTTTTATTCTGCTGCTGTCGGTGGTTTAATGGGACCAGTGTTTTCTCTGCAGATCACAATCGCTGCAGCAGCCAATCAGAGCTCAGGAAAGATACAGAAAAGAATTTGTCGGTTTCACAATGTCTGCGAGATGCAGGTGGAGATAAGACACCAACCTGTGCCTGCACCCACTGCCTCTTCCTCCCATTGCAACAGTCAGCTCTTCATCGTCTCTGTCTCAGAGGAATGTGTGTGCGTGCGTGCGTGCGTGCGTGCGTGCGTGCGTGCGTGCGTGCGTGCGTGCGTGTGTGTGTGTCAGGGCTGAATTAGCTGTAATGAGTGAGGAGCTGCTGACTGCTCTTCAACACCACAGTCAGTGTTCACTGTAACAACGTCAGTCAGTCAACATGTTGTTTGTCTGCACTGAGGCCGTCTGTCCGCTTGTTGACAGCCTGCGTCGTCCAATCAGCAGCCTGGAGAATGACCTGATGGACCCACACTACACCAGAGCCTGAACACCCGAGCCTGAACCCAGACTGACTGCAGCCTAACTCTGACCTGAGATCAGCCTCCAAACTGACCTGCAGAGCTGGTCGCTCATCCAAAACCTCCAGCAGGGTTTCCTGAGACCAGGACCAGGACCAGGACCAGGACCAGGACCAGGACCAGGACCAGGACCAGGACCAGGATCGTGTGGGCTTTGTCAAAAATGTTACACAAACTGTTCATATGTGTTTTCTGCTCTGTCACCTCTGTGCTTCATTAGTCTGAGACACAAACACTCTCAGTTTGAAAGGAGTCATATGGACTAAAGGACGGTCCAGCACAGGCTGCCTCAGCCTTCAGACAACATCTCAGTCCCCTCCGTGTTTGAGGACCAACATTTGAAACAACTGAGGATCTATTTGAAGTTCTCCAGCTGACAGCAGCTCGTCTACTTCCTGAGTGAAACTGAACGGCCTCGGTCATGAAGCCCGTGCTCGAGTCGTTTCCTGAACGTCTGAGCTGAGACGCTGTGGACAGACTTTCTCCCTTTCTGCTCTTGTCGTCTTTATTTACGAGACCCTCGGCGGGGCGGCTGATCCCTCTGAGAGCAAAGAAAAGCTCTAAATGAAAGTCCAGTCGCAGCCGCGCACAAACAGAGCGAGGCCAGCGTCTTGACTGCGAGGCGGCGGCGTCTTCACAGAGCAGCAGGACAAAATCAATCTTCATAAAAGATCAAAGAGCGCAGAAGAAAACGGAGCAGAAGATGGAGAGTTTCTGCCTTCCTGCTCTGAGTTCACCCAAAAAACAACCAAACCTACGTGAACTCTGGTCCCCGCAGAGGTCTGCGCGGTTCAGTTCGAACTTAACGAATCGGACGTTAAGTTTATCAAATAAAGATTATAATAAGAAAAGTCAACGCCGTCTCTTTGCACACAGGCCGAGCAGCTGCTGCAGAGGAGCACGTCATCAGATCTGAACCCGCTCAGCTCCACATTCAGAAAGATGTTCAGCAGCTCACTGCTGTGACGCTGATCAGCTTCAGTTATTGATCCGACTTCAAACAGATGAGATGATCAGTTGATAGTACTTTTACTCAAGCACTGTGCTGAAGTACACTGTTGAAGTACTTGTACTGTACTTGAGTCTTTTCTTTTCATCTGACAGCTTCAGTTACTTTACGGATAAAAGATCTTACATCAAAACACACGAAGACTTTAGAAAATCTGATGTTTTCTTATATGAAGAATTCTGTTTGTGGATTGATGTGATTCAGAGTCAGATTCAAGTGTTTGATGAAGCAGAACGAGACAAAGAGACGTCACTGCTAACATGACAAAGGAAAACCAGAGCTGATTGATTAAAAGGCTCAGATCAATGAAAAAGCATCCGTCAATGAAAGCTTGTGTCTAAAGGCCTGGATTGGACCTCAGTGCAGTCACCTTGCCTGCAGCTCCAGCTCACCGCCCAAAGACAAATATTCACTCCACCAAATCAATGAGGGCTTTTGATCGATCTGCTGCGAAAACGCTCCATAAAACGCCGGGTTTTAAACTGCGCTTAAGTGTTTTTATTGATATTTCTGAACGGGCAGAAAACACGACGTGACAGACGCACGAGAGGCTGTTTGACCCTGAACGGACCCGAACCTGCAGGCTGGACCTGGTTCTCCACAGACCTGTTGGACCGAAAGGTCACAGTGGAACACAGTGGCTTTGTCTCTGTACAACACACACACACACACACACACACACACACACACACACACACACACACACACACACACACACAGTTCAGGAATGTCTTGACCAGCTGAGAAATGCTCGCCCTGTCCAACACACACTCAGCAGGTTTGAGCTCCGCCGACAAAATCACATTTCAGTTTCACTTCGACTGCTTTCGCTTTAAAAACTGCAGGATCCTGCAGCCCCGAAGCTCCTCGATGTGGGAATAAGCTTCCTAACAAGTCCAACAACGTTGGACAAGGTGAAGACATGTCCGTGTCTGCTGAAGACGATCAGTTACTGCAGGTTACAATGCGTCCTCACAGCGTTTCTAAAAACACGAGGACACCACGCAAAACAACAGCAGCAGAACGTGATGATCTGCAAAACTGTGAAACCTCATTTGATTGAAAATAAGACGACATCACATGTGAAAAGTGAGAAATTTCTTCGTTTTTCAAAATGATATCCTCATTTAGAATATGATGCAGGAAAAGTTTAAGAATAATATTTCAGCTGAGGGTTTGTTTCACTGTCTGCAGTCGATGTCATTAACGGGACCATCCAATTCGTGGTCCGGTGGTCTGGGGGGGCATCGGTCCACATGGCTAACCAGCACGTCTGAGAAGGCTCCATTAACGCTGAACCATACATTCAAGTATTGAAGCAACATGCTGCTCAGCAGACGACGTCTTTTCAGGACGGTCAACGTCAAAACACATTCTGCCCGAGTTCAAACACTAAACTGACTGTCAGCCACTGAAAATGTCATTATGAGCATTATGAACCTCAAATAGGACAGAGGAGAGTCTGACCTGTCGAGCAGCTTTAATCACACATTAAGCCTGAACGAGAAAACTTTGGTCCTTCAGGACGACAGCAGCTTCGTTAAGAGAAGAGAGCGAAACATGAGCCTGACCAGCGTCACTCAAACACGTTGCTGCATCAGATTCTAAATCTAAATGAGCAAAACAATGAAATTTCTCAGTTTCAACATTTGAGACGTCGTCTTTGTGCAAATCATCAGATTCTGTTTCTACGGTTTCCACAGTGTCCAGGAACAACAGAACCCCTCCATGCACAGGTCATCAGTTCATGCCTGAAGGTCATCTGATATCACTGGAATACCACTGAAATTAATGATCAGGAAGAATCTGAAAGCAAACTGATAAACTCTAAAAAACGTGCCGTCTCTTCATATGATGGTCGTGGATGCCTGAGATTCAGTGGAGCAAAATGATGCTCTGCAGGGTGTAAATCGCAGAGAGCAGACGTGCTTTCTGTCCGTCTGTCGGTTCAGGCTGCCTCTGTCGGCTTTGTCCTGCTCTTCAGCTCGCTCATGAATAAAAAGGTCTCACGTGGGGTTCGTCTTTTCTTTGTCTCTCAGCTGTGAGAGCAGCCGCAAGATCCCGTCTGACAGGAGGAGAGCTGAATGGGAAGTGGAGAACAAACATATTCCCACCAAAAACTACTCACCAAATCTGCATCTGTGTGTGTGTGAGTGTGTGTGTGTGAGTGTGTGTGTGTGTGTGTGTGTGTGTGTGAGTGTGTGTGTGTGTGTGTGTGTGTGTGTGTGAGTGTGTGTGTGTGTGTGTGTGTGTGAGTGTGTGTGTGTGTGTGTGTGTGTGAGTGTGTGTGTGAGTGTGTGTGTGTGTGTGTGTGTGTGTGAGTGTGTGTGTGTGTGTGTGTGTGTGAGTGTGTGTGTGTGTGTGAGTGTGTGTGTGTGTGTGTGTGTGTGTGTGTGTGTGAGTGTGTGTGTGTGTGTGTGTGTGTGTGTGTGTGTGTGAGTGTGTGTGTGTGTGTGTGTGTGTGTGTGTGTGTGTGTGTGTGTCCTGCCTGCAGCACTGTGTGCAGGTCAGAGCGAGACTCTGCTTGTCTCTCTGACTGAAGCTGCTTCTCTCTCACTTTGTTGCCGTTGAAGGAAAATTCCAGGAACTGAGGCCCGTCTGTTTTCCCTCTTTAACACTTTGACTGTGAATAATCTGGGGACAGACTGAGGACACGTCCTCTCGTCTCCGTCGCAGCTGGAGCTAAGAACGATGCTGAAGTTTCTACATTTACACTGTCAGGCTACTCCAGCAGAGACCAGCCTGAGGGATTTACTGCCCTGAGTCATTTCCAGCTTCTTCTCAGGCTGTTTTAACCTCAGCCACCACTGTGACTTTAATATAACCTGAGACTAAAAGATCCATCTGATTGGTGGAGGCCGTGTGACCTGCAGACACTGCTGAGGGCACAGAAAGCCCTGTCCTCATGCACAGTATAAATCAGAGGATTACATTTCGATTGTGAGCTCAGGCGGGCTGCAGACCTCTGAATCACCGGCGACATCTCAGATTTTACTCAGTGATTCAAAAAGGCCTCGTGTTGTGTTCGCTGACCTCCACCAGCTGGAAAAACAGAGCGCTCGCATTAGAACTGGGGTTGTCATCTACTACGCAGCTGTACAAGCTGCTGAAGACGATTTAAAGAAATAATAACTCATAACTACACCCAAAAGACATCGCATCGCAGTGAACCTCTATTTAATAAAAGTAATTTTGTCAACGTTAATCACATTTGTGCTTGTAGTAAAAGAATCAGCGCTCCACCCAAAGGACGAAATCAGCAGAAGCAGTTCATTTTTAAAAGCTTGTGTAAAAGGACATTTGTCCTCAGACACATAAAAAAACAGGATGCTCTCAGTGCACAAGCAGATTAGTGACGGTGTGATCAGGATCCGGTTTCAGTCTCAGACGTCCAACTGAAAGAGACGAAGTTCAGACACCCTGCAGCTTCAACAACTGCTGTTTTCCATTCAACACCAGTTTGGCTTGTGTTCTGGTACTTTGTCTGAACTCACCTCTGAGGTCAAGGACGGTCTCACTCTTTAACAAAAGCCAAATGAGTCCAGATTACAGACTCGGCCGAGCTGGCTGATGAAACCTGGAGGATTTCATATTTTGATTCATTCAGATGTAGGTTCTCAAACAACCAACACTTTTCAAAAAGACAAGTTTTAACTCATTCGAAAACACGTAATTTCACTTATTTTGAGCATAATCCTAAAATACTTTGTGGCTGTGACCACACCTGGTTCAGCCTGATGTTTTTAGCCTTTTAGCCACAGTTTATGCTTACAATACTGTTAACGCTACCTGTGAGAAGGTGAAATCCAGTTTGATTTTTCAGGGACAGGACGACAAGACGTTCCACAAAGTCTGAGAAACATCCCCTACGAGACAGCCTGTGACATCTTCAATCAGTAGGTCGCATTTCAAATAAAAAGTGACTTTTTGTCAATATTATTAACATGACGAGAATTTCTTTTCATAAAAGAAAATAACACAGGTCCTAGAACTGAACCCTGTGGGACACCACAGAACACGAGGAGCCAGGAAAGAAGCTTCATTTCTGACTGAAGCGTGTTTGGTATCACTCAACTATTAAATCCCAAAGGGCAACATATCAAGTTAACATACAGACGGTTTGGATTTATACTCCAACGAGAAAGACGGGATGAGTCAGGCGACACGATCTGAGGTTTGATCTGAGAACACAATTTACAAAACTGATGCTGGGACGCAACACAAAACAGGAAATGAAAACCTCAAAGCTCAAAGTCAATATATTGAATGTTTCTCCTCATCAGCTTCATTGATTTCTGTAAATATCTGCTGATTGTGAATCTGATGCAGCAACACGTTTCACAGACTGAAAGATGGAACGCTCCAGAAACACCTGTTTGGATCATTCCACAGGTGAACAGGCTGATTGGTCACAGGTGAGAGGATCATGATTGGGCATGAAAGGGGCGTCCTGGAAAGGCTCAGTCGATCACAGAGGATGGAGCGAGTTCAGCACTTTGTGAACACATGAAGGATGAAGGAGATGAACACATGAACTCAGAGACACTTCAGAAAACTGCAGTCAGTGAAGAGTTTGATTATTGATGATTGATTGTGGTTTGATTTGGCTTTACATTTTTCGCTGGAATCAAGGTTTCACAAACACTTTGAGGCGTTAAAGTGTGAATTCTAAGAAACGCGGCCTCATGCTGACACGTGCTGCAGGTCATATGTGTGACAACAGCCGGCAGAAGTCCAGCTGCAGACGCGGCTCTGTGACCTCTGACCTCCAGGGACTGAGCCCGCAGTGACAGCAGTTTATTATGAAAGTGTCAAGCAGGTCGAGGACGCGTTCGTCCTCCTGCCTCAAACACTGAGTTCACGTGTTGCCTGTGTAATCCTGTTAGCAGTTTCTGAGCTTCGTTATTCACATTCTTCACATTCCAGCTCTGAAATCCTCCAGGTTACACTGCTGCTGCTGCCTGCAGGACACGGCGAGTAAAGTCCCGTCATCTTTATCTAAAGAGTCTGACATCACCAAATTAACATCCGAGCATACGAGCTGCTGTGTCCTCAGACCTGTCTCACTGCTGCTCGCTCTCAGCTCAGTGGCCGAGCTGGAACGACTTCATTCGCTCACAGGTTGACGGATTAACAGCCTCAGTGCTGCTGGATCTTTGCACAAGTCACCAAAGTCTCATAAATAAAGGCAGGAAAAGGTCAGTTTCTGTTCAGTTTCTCTTTCCTCTCGTCCACTTCAATGTTTTGAATTTCTTTCCAGGAATATGTTGATGTGAGTGCTGCGTTAGCGTTAGCGTTAGTGTTAGCGTCAGTGTTCTGCTGTAAAAGGGACGATTAACATCCAGCAAACACGACGATGAAATTCATGACCAACAGCGTGAGGAGGCCGGAGTCACAGACCGACAAACAAAAGACAACTACGAGACACACAAACAACCACGAAGACGCAGAAAAAGACAAAGTCGTTTGTCTCTTTCAGTCTGGGGGTGTCTTACAGGGGCCTGCTGTCCCATAATCCCTCCCTGAGCTCACTGAGCTCAGTTTGTCCTCAATTCGGCTGATTGTTGTCGCAGTTTTCAGTCGACACGGTTCAGCTCGCTATGCTAGCAGCGTTGCCACGGCTACCACGAGGCCCAAACGTCTTCTTTATTGTCGATGTTTCATTAAGCTGCTTCCAAAGACACACACACACACACACACACACACACACACACACACACACATACATAGAGACACAAAGACAAACACACACACAGCCAAGGTCCTTCCCAAAAGTCAAACTCAATGGGAAAAACACACACACACACACACACACACACACATTCATCAGGTTTCTGTTGGCAGTCTGAAGGTCAGATCTCTCAGTTCAAACTGTTCAGGTTTAAAACGAAGTTTCAACATCCAGAAAAAACTCAACAAACACAGAAAACCAACCAGCTGCTCTGGTGTCAACACACACACACACACACACACACACACAC
This sequence comes from Chaetodon trifascialis, assembly GCF_039877785.1. Classification (NCBI taxonomy): domain Eukaryota; kingdom Metazoa; phylum Chordata; class Actinopteri; order Chaetodontiformes; family Chaetodontidae; genus Chaetodon; species Chaetodon trifascialis. The sequence goes on from NC_092073.1 coordinate 23,575,296, forward strand.
ACACACACACACACACACACACACACACACTGCTTTCATGTTTCATGACTATATTGATGAGAAATCACAAGCCAAGGAAAGCTGCTGACTGTGCAGATTATAACCACTGAGGTCTGTCGACCAATCAGAACAGGGGGCGATCACCTGCAGAGGTTTGCTGGAAAACTCAGATATTACATCATGAAACATGTGGACCAGCTCGACACAGACACTGGGTTTGACACCGTGCATTATGGGTAAAAACTCTATGAATCTCACACACACACACACACACACACACACACACACACACACACACACACACACACACACACACACACACACACACACACACACACACTTTAGTCAACAGCTTAACTCTGCTCTAAATCAGAGCTCAGTGTTTCTAAGAGCTCCTCAAATCCACCTGGATCCACCTCCTCTGGGCAGGACCTCTGGAACCTCCTCCATGAATCTTGGACCTTCTATGGGAACAATGGAACCTTCTCAAAGACCTCTCAAACATTTCCAATGACCTCTTCAACTTCCTCAAGCACCTTTGGACCCTCCTCACGGACCCCTGCAACATGCTCAACAACCCTAAAAACCATGTGGACATAAAGGAGCACTGGGTCCTCAAGGACCTCTGGAATTTCCTCAAGGGATTCTAAAACCTTTTCAAAGAGCCCTAGAACCACTTCATGGGCTTCTACAACCTTCTAAAGGACCCTTGAAACCTCTTTAATGACCCCTTTAACCTCCTCAACCACTTGAAGTTCCTCATATCTGCCTGGGATGTCCTCCATGATGTCTGGAACATCCAAACAGACCTCTAGGAACTCCACCACCTGATCAAGGACCATTAGAACAGCCTCAGATATATCTGGTACCTCCAACTCCAGGACTACTTGAACCTCCCCAAGAATCTCTTTTTTGGATGAGCTCAGCAATCGGCTTAAGGACCCTAACTCATATAAGTCTGAAACCTCCTTCTGGATAACTGCAGCCCCCTCAAGGAGCTCCTCAACCTCGTCAAGGACGTCCTCAGTGAGCTCTACAATAACTTTGAAGCAACCCTGAGACATTCAAACTTAAATAAATTCAACACGGCCACGGAGAATCCTGGTCTCTGATTGGCCGGCAGGTTTGGGGGAAATGAACCTTCAGCACTGACATGAGGCTGAGACATTCGTCCATCCATCCGTCCGTCCGTCTGTCTGTCTGTGCTGAGTGTGTAACAACACAACAACAGTCCATTGTTGGGTTTGTCCAAAGTCACAGAAACACACTGTCATAAAACATCCTGCTCATAATCAAATTGTTGTCGAGACAAAGAGCGAGTGCAGTCAGCTGTTTTCACTTAGACACACACACACACACACACACACACACACACACACACACACACACACACACACACACACACACACACACTCAGATAACAGTGTGAACAGCTGAGCTCAGCGTTTCCTCCCATCATTCATTCACTTATTTATTTTCTCCGTCTTTCAGGAGAATAAACTCTCATTTCAGCTGAACGACCTGATTGGTCGAAAGCCTCATCCAGCACTTATCACCCAGAACTCCCATGATGCTCTGCAAGCCTGCGTTTTCTTTTGTGCTACAGACCGTCCAGTCAGAAATGCTTCAGGGAGGAAGACAATCATTTATCTCAGTTTCGATCTGGTCCCCGAAAAACAAAATTAGCACGTTTTTTTTAACAAAAATTTCCGTGTCTCCTGCTAGCGCCGCCTACAGGCCGCAGTGCTTATTACAGCCACAGCATCAGACTGTCGAACAGATCATCAGTCATCTCCTCTCACAGCCTCCCGAACAGTGGAGTTTAACACACAGTTTGTCCTGAAGGTGGCGCTCAAGAAGGAATCACAGACTCAGTGAAACTACAGGGTTCATCATAAACAAAGAGAAGAAATAAACTGTGTTTGTCAGGTGATTTAAGGTAAAAACAACAGCTGTTTAACTGCAAGGATTAGTCCATGAATCAGAAACTATTCTGATCGCTGATTAACCAGTTCAGCCAATTTTTAAACAAAACAGCTCTTCCAGCTTCTCATGTGAGGATTTGATGCTTTTCCTCATCAGGAATCTGAATATTTTGGGGTTTTGGTTGAATAAAACAACATTAAAATACATTTCCCTGAGCTGTGGCATCTCATGGCACAATTCTCTGGTAGTTTATTACTTCAACGATCAATGGCTTCACTGAGAAAACAATCAGATGATCAATCGATCGATCGATCGTGAAAAGAGTGGTTAGCTGAAGCTCTGCTGCACTTCTTCACAACAGTCCATGTCTGGGACATACAGGTTATCCAACCCGCAGCGAGGACATACGAGCTTGGACATTTGGCTCAAAGACAAAGAAAACAGCAGGAAATGAGCGTTTAATTGGTGATAATTCAGTCTGAATCAGTTTAGATGAAATTTATCTCCTGTGAGGTTCTGACTTTCTGTCTCCTGGTGTCTTATTCCCACACTCATCCAAACTGTCATCACAGCACTGACTGCTTTGTTTCTGGCAGGAAAAACACTGTAATAGGATGAAAGTGAGATGATGATCCTACGACATCATCACGGCAGATCAACTGGACCACATTTATCACTCATCAGCTCCTAAACGCAACAGAGTCTGTCTGGTTTGCTCTCTTTGATGGATGAAATATTCCTCTTAAATTCCCACAATATTCCAATAAGAAAAATTAAACCAATATTTCTGATGATGATCTCACCTACATCTCTGTTCTACTTCTTTTATGACTTTAAAATTCAGTCATATTTCTATGGGAACATAAGAAGTGTCCGCTGTCCTCAGCAGTGTTTAAATTTGATCACAGAATTTCGGAAACTTTGAATGTGTCTCAGATATTCATCAGTTTGGACCAACAGATCAAAAGTTTTATCTAGATTACTTCCTGAAAAGACGGCTTTTCACAACAAATCTGTGCGAACACATTTCCGGAATCCCGCTCCGTCCCTGCCGCTCTGACACGCTCTCTCTCCCCGCACTCACGCTCTGTCTCCGGGCTCTCGCCCCGGACTCGGTCCTACCTCTCCTGCCGGGGTTGGTGCAGCGGCAGCGGCCGAGCAGCAGCAGCAGCAGCAGCAGCAGCGCCGCTCCGCCTCCACAAAACTTCATGTCCGCGGCTGATTTTTACTGAAACTCCTCCAAGTTTTCTTCTGATGAAGGCTGAGCGCAGAAAGTTTTTCCATGAGCGGCAGCAGCAGCAGAAACGGTGAAGCTGCTGCTGTGAGGAAGGACTGAAGCTGAACGACGAATCCTGGTGGATTAATGACGCTCTGCAGAGAAGTGCACACCTCCTCCTCTGCCTCCACACCTCCTCCTCTATCTCCACACCTCCTCCTCTGCCTCCACACCTCCTCCTCTGCCTCCACACCTCCTCCTCTGCTTCCACACCTCCTCCTCTACCTCCACACCTCTCTCTCTCTCTGTAATTCAGATTCAATTAGCTCTATTGATAACATAAACCCACTGTGTGTGTGTGTGCGTGTGTGTGTGTGTGCGTGTGTGTGTGTGTGCGTGTGTGTGTGCGTGTGTGTGTGTGTGTGTGTGTGTGCGTGTGTGTGTGCGTGTGTGTGCGTGTGTGTGTGTGCGTGTGTGTGTGTGCGTGTGTGTGTGTGCGTGTGTGTGTGTGTGCGTGTGTGTGTGTGCGTGTGCGTGTGCGTGTGTGTGTGTGTGCGTGTGTGTGTGTGCGTGTGTGTGTGTGTGTGTGTGTGCGTGTGTGTGTGCGTGTGTGTGCGTGTGTGTGTGTGCGTGTGTGTGTGTGCGTGTGTGTGTGTGCGTGTGTGTGTGTGTGCGTGTGTGTGTGTGTGTGTGTGTGTGCGTGTGTGTCACGCGTTCTCTTCTTTGTGTGTGATTTCACTTCTGTGGTTAAACTGCATCATGTTCTTTGAAGGAAAGTGCAAATATAAAAGCAGCATAAATAAACAATCAGGAAATCAATAATAGATCCTCTGCTCCACCCGCTCCACCCGCTCCACCCGCTCCACCCGCTCCACCTGCTCCAATACAAGAAGTTTGACTCTGGGTTAAACATTGCGCTCACTGAGCTACTGTTTTATGAGTTTTATGCTTTTGTGGAGTCTCAGTACCTTGTGGGTATTTATATCTATGTGTGTGTGTATTTTCTGCACAATGGGTACTTTTACTTTTGATGCGTTCAGTATATTTCATCATGCAGTATTGCTACTTTTACTGAAGTAAATGATGTAAGTTGTTCGTCAGTGCAGCAGCTGCTCATCTCAGCTCGTGTGTCTCAGATTTTTTTTATTATTTAAAGTAAAATGAGGTGAGACGTCGAAGTGTTCGGTGTGAAAAATCAAAGTTATTGTCACACTGAGAATCTTCTTCTTCTTCCTTCTCCTGTTCATGATGTCCGGAGCCCTCTGACATGCTCATGATAACAGGGATGTTTCGTCTAGTTTTCATTTCCCACTGAAATCCGATCCTTCGAACATGCCGTCCCCGTCTCTGAAAACATGACACCACATGAAACAGCTGCCGTCAAACACAAACAAAGGACTCGACGAGACAAAGAAAAAGCAAACATCCAGCTGATCAAACGAGCGGCGCTCAGATATTTAGCTGTTTTTTAGAATCAGAGCTAGTAAGAACAAATAGATGTTGAATGAACCTGGACCAAGGATGGACCCTTGGGGAACTCCTGCTGTTCATTCAGACTAAGAATCAACACAAGGTCGTCTCTAACCTGCAGAAACCATTGAAACCAGTGATTTTGCTCAGAAGCCGAGTTACTTATTGAAGTGTCTGATTTGGTCTTATTAAAAAGAGGTTTGATCTCAACTGTTCAGTGTTTTGCTGAAATAGTCTGAGAGACGAGATGTACTGATTACTGCCTCGAGGGCTGCTGCCACGCAACTGAAAACCCTCTCCAGGAAGGACTTGAACAAGGCGTTGCAGACTGGATTTATTCACACCAATATTTACTTTGCTCATTCATATAGTTTAAGGTACTTTAATGTGTGCACTGTAAATGGTCATTTTTCACATTTCCTGACTTCAGAGATAAAAACATCACGTCCAGCAGCTGCAGAGCTCAGACTTCCTGTTTCCAGATTTTACTTCTTTTACATTTTTTTTTTTTTTTTTGGCCTCGTCTGCATCTGACGCTCGCTGCTGTTTCTTCAGCATGTGTTTTCATGCTAATGGGGTCACTGATTTCACCCACAATGCAGTATTTTCTGCATTCATAATTAATAACCCCTCTTTGCTTTGTGTGTTTTCTCTTGTTTACCTAAAATCCTTCATGAGCAGCCGCTCGCTTCTTGCCAACAAAGCGTCTGTGGAAGCAGAAAAAAGCCCTTAATGGATTTTCTCGCTCGTTTGTCCCTAATGAAACCTGACGGTGTGTCGCCGGGCAGAAACACTTCAACACTGTTCCCATGTGGGTCAGGACAGACCTCAGGTGAGGCCTGACTCTGCTCACCTGGTCATTACAAAGACCATGTTCTAATGTGAAGTCACAAGGCGTCATGATCTAGTCGCTTTGGTTTTGTTGTTTCCTGTTTTATGTTGAAAGTTTTCTTCGTGTCATCTTTTGCTTTACTTCCTGTGTTTTCCCGCCTTTGTGCCTTGTGTGTATTTCTATGTTGTCTGTGTTTCACTTAGTTTTGGCCAGTTTGTCTTCGTACCTCTTGGCCAACAGTTCACCTTGTCCATATTTTGCTGGTCTTTATGAGATTTTGGACTTTTGCTTGTTTTCAGACTTTTGATATTTGCTTCCTTTTCACTGGATTTTGTTTGTGTATGGCTTTTGACTTTGGTTTTGACCCTTGCCTGTCTCCCCTTCCATAAGTCTTTGTTGGCCGTATGGACTGCATTTGTCCATCCTTCCGACACAAACATCATGGAAGCAGAACAGGAAACCAGCAAACAGATCCACAGCTTTTATTTTGAAAAATCAGTCACCTGTACGAAGGATCTTGAGAACTTCAATTAGTGTTAAATAAACCCCAAAAGATTTACTATTATGTCTATAAATCGGCTTCGTGTGGATGCTTCTTCTTTTTTTTTTCTTCTTTTTTGTTTGTTAAATCAACACACACAGAAGCAGTTCGGTTTCCCTCATCTGGTCTGATGAATCCATCAGTGTGACAGCTGCAGTGTCTCTGCATGCCTTCTTCAACAAGTTACAACTCACACACGTTATCTGTTATCTGTCTGAGAAAACCTTGAACCAATGAGAAAACTTAGTGGGAAAGTTTCTTCAGAAAAACTGGTCTTTTAAACGGCTGCTGTCAAAAACAACTCTCAGCCTGTGAGATTAGAAATGCCTTTATTAGATATTTAACTGCTGGATTCAGCAGACAGTCCGGACCTGGGTTTGCATCTGCTGCAGGACTTTTTGTAGCCTGGTATTTCATGAAGGAAACACTCCAGAAACACTTTGAAGTCGCCATCTTCTCGCTGTTTTTCTTCTTCAGCCCACTGACGTCTGTGCAATTCGTTTTCACCTTCATCTGCTGAAGGAGGAAACTCTCTCTGAGCTCACATTAAATCTCCAGCAGTCGAGCAGTCGTCCACGATCGGAAGGTCAGAGGTTCCATCCCTGCAGTCTACCTGTCCAGGTGCTTTGAGCGGTCAGTAAGAAACCGTCTGTTTAACGTCATAATGAGTCCTCCTGTGAAAAGACTGTAATCTGAGCATCAGCTCGGATGGGTTTGGTGATCATGATCACCTCCTTCCTTCCCCTGCAGGTGTTTTCCTCCTCAGCCGTTGCCCTGCGCTCGCTCAGTTAAATCAGGATTTTCCTGTGTTTTAGCTGCTTTACGTGTTTGCAGGTGGAATCAGGTTAATCGACTGAGAGCTTTCAGTGCAAAATAATGGATGGGGGGAGGTGAGTTGCAGAGAAATTTAATTAAACAACAAGGAGGAAGCAAATAAACAGAAAGAAAAGAAAGAAAGATGAACAGCAAATAGCAGCAAACACTTTAGTGTGCAGTGTTTGGGCTGACACATGACAGAAGCAACACGTTAACATAAAGATTAAATACGTACGTGTGTGTGTGTGTGTGTGTGTGTGTGTGTGTGTGTGTGTGTGTGTGTGTGTGTGTGTGTGATCAATATCCACCATTAGAAGTGAAAATGTCCTCAGGCTCAACACTGACCTCAGTAAAGCTGCTGTTTGTTCTCTATGTTATGATGTAAATTAGAAATCAATGTTTCTTTAACGTGTTTCTGCATCATTAAACACTTCACAAACACATTTATTGAGCCAATGTACTTCACTCGAGTATTTCCATTTTCTGCCACTGCATACTTTTACTCCTCAGCGGGAAATATTGTACTTTTACTCTGTACAGTTATTCGATAACTTCAGGTACTTTGCAGATTCACAGTAACAATACAAAATACAGTCATATCATTATCTCAATACATCTCAAATGGGTCATTGTGCACATTGAGTACTTTTACTTTTGGCACTTAAAATTATGTTTTGATGATACACGCTAACGGTAGTGATGCTAACATGGCAATATTTAGCAGGTTTACTGAAGCTCACGAAATAACTTCTTAGCATGCTAACGTAGATAAGTAGCAGTAACCACAAAGCACAGCTGAGGCTGATGGGAATGTCATTATTTCTGTGGGTAAACTAAAGTGTTTTTTGGGATCTGGGTTTTATTTAGACACAGCAGAGAAAGAGACAGGACACACAGGGAGTGACATGACAGTCACATGCTATGTCTTATACAGCCATATAAGCACTTGATTTAATGGCTCCTGCTCGACCTCCACAGAGACGTGTGGAAATCTGAAAATACATCAAACCTGTCAAACAGAGACATCCAGTCTAGAGCCTGTATTGAACTGTGAAGTTGGATTTGATTGAATGATGTCCGCCCCGGGCTTCTGTACATGCTGACAGCAGCGTGGATGGGTGGAACAGTTAAAGGAGCTTCACGGTCTCTTCCCTCTGCTCTGAAGGCAGACAGCGCCTCCTGCTGGCTGCAGCCCATCAGTAACAAACACTCAACACAAGAACAAAAAGACTCCTCCTAAATGTTTCAGCTGGTTTGACTTTTTATAGAACAGCTGTTTGTTTGCACTTTACCCACAGTGTGTTCAAGACCGTTCAGCCAGTCTTCACTCCAATGATCATCAGCTCTTCCTCTTCAGTTTGAGATTGATCTTCTTCACTCACTGCCCTCTGTTACAGACTGGCCTCAGATCAGCTTCACCATCTTCACCACTGAAGCTTCAGCACACCACACTGTTCCTTCGTCAGCTCGACCAGAGAGTTTTCACTCTGCAGCTGTGGGCATCCAGTTTTCCCTCCTTTTTCCCCATCGTGTCTTAGTGTTTCCCCCTTTTCCCCTCCTCTCCTCCTGAGCACTGGTGCTCTCTATCAAGACTCACCTGCTGCCTCAGGATTTAAGCATTGGTGCCTCAGCCATTCATCATCGAATCGTCAGTTCACCTGTGAGGCTGCTCCTCCTCTGAGATCTCCACGTTCTATGATTCTTCTAGATTCATCTGTTTGCACATTCTTTGAAGATGCATTGAAACGATTGACTTTCTCTGGTCTCCTGTTCGCTCTGTCGGAGGTCGGCATTTTGGGTCCTTCAAATGACCAAATCTTAACAGCAGCAGTTTACATTCTGACGTTGGTTCAGCTTCGTCTTCATTTCTGAACGAGCTTTTTGTGGTCGTGACTCGTCACAGCTCACTGACTCATCACAGTTTTAAATCAGTGAGCTGATCAGTTCCTGAACTCCAGTTCAATTCAATTCAATTTTATTGATATAGGGCCAAATCACAACAGAAGTTGTCTCAGGACACTTTCCATATAGAGCTGGTACAGACCAAGCTCTTTATCAAACAGTGACACGTTTTCTGACACTCAGAGAAAGTCGGAGGCTTTGATGGGCCAGAGGCTGTTTCAGTGTGAAAGCTGATGTGAAACGCTGGTCTACTTCAGAATGCCGGTCTGACCCCTGTTCCACCGTGCCACCATGTAACGCGCACCCTTACTCAAACTAAAAAGGCAGGAAATAACCAAAACACACTGCCAACAAGCAGGCAGGCATCATACGCAGGTGTGATGGAGGAGGAATCATCAGTACTGATGGGAGTACCCAACATGCTGATCTGCATGCCGACAGTGAAACTCCCAGATGACGACAGGGTCAAGGATGAGGCAAAGAGAAACAGGGAAGTTTCAGGGGGACTTCTGCAGGGTTGACGATCTCCAAAACAAAGGGTCAAATGTGGCCTCCAGGCGTGCAGATAGGAGCAGGGGTGTGACGATGGTTGGCTAGTTGCTCATACCAGCCACAGGCTCTCAGCAGGACAGAACAGGCTAACAGGCTCAGTGCCAGGTGCCTTGTGGCGCCGACAGATCAGTGTTTGAACTGATGGAACCGGGGTGTCATTCTGCTGAGATGCGAAGAGTGAAAGCTGATAATCACACAGAAAAGGTGGCATACCTGTAGAAGAAGTTTGCAGGGTGTTACAGGTATGTTCTACCCAGGGGAGTTGGGAGGGCCATGTGGGTGGATTGGCTGATACGAAGCAGCAAAGGTTGTTTTCAAGTTTTCCAGGGATGTTAGCCGGATTAAATGAATCACACTTACATCTTAATTTCACATGTTTACGACTATTTCCAACAATATCTGAGAGTCCCAATGTCAGTAACTTTCTCATCAATATTCCTGTGATAAAATGAGACCAGGTCACAGACAGGATTCGAGACAACATGCAGGTTTACTGAGAACAGAAACAATCTACAACAAGCTGCTTCTCTGTGATCTTCAGTAATGTTGAGTTTTGGTGAGTAAAAGTCAAAGTTGTGCTTTTAACCAGCGCATCCAGATAGTCCAGGACCTGAACACCTGCAGGCACAGAGACACAAAACACCTTCATTCAAGTATGAGCCACTTCTCTGTCAGTCAGCTCTGAATGACCAATCAGCAACATGCGTCTCACCCCTGGGTGCAGTTCTGGTGGCAGGACTGGCACTGGCCGGTCCTGTCGGGGTATTTCCAGATCAGCGTGTCTGCATCTCCCAGCACACCGTGGGGGCAGTGCGGCACACAGTGGGGGCCGTCTTTAAAGTGGGCGCACTGGGAACACTGGTCTGGACCCTGCAGGTGGGGACGGAGGAGGCAGTAAGATATGTTCAGAAGTAATTCACAGAAAATATGGTCAGTTCTTAAAATTGATACTGGAGAATTTTTTGTGTTCGGCTCAACTGGATCTGATCACATTTGCTCATTTTTTCCTCTGTTGTGACTTTGTATATTTGTTGGACTTTTTAACAATTCAGTAATTATTATCATCATTTTCAGCGGGTGGACTGACCGGTCCGTGGCAGGTCGGGATGTCGGTCTTCAGCAGACACTCTGGGTGACACTCCACACAGCTGCTGTTCACCTGGACCTCTCTGGGCTCACTGCAGAAAAATAATAAAGAGAAAGGTCAGCAGACAGGACGGAAGCCCTCAGAGGACACAACAATCATAGATCAAAGATTCCTAAACACACGAGGTAAACTGTCAAATAAAGGCAGGTTTTAAATTACAGCCTGTCTCTGATATTAGCCTGTTTCAAATAGCAGAATTCAAAGGTCTGTCTCACCCCTGCAGCAGGTTACAGTGTGACACACAGCGCCCCCTGCGGTTGAAATGCCGACAGGAGACGCACATGGTGGGACCTGGACCCCAGCAGCCCACATTTGTACACTCTGTGTCACAGGTTCGATTCTGTTGTTCTGTGTGAAGGAGACAGAAAGATTTTCTCGTTTCATTCACTTTACTAAACAGCGATGGCAGTGATGACCACGGCACACATGCAGGAACTCACCGCAGACATCGGTGGGGGTGTTGTTGCGCATGGTGACGGTCTGCTCGGTGGATCTAAAGAGGTGGGTCCACTGGTCGGCCTGCGTGTAGCAGAGCTGAGGGTTGTCCTTGAAATACACCCCGCCGGCACTCACCTCCTTCAGAGAGCGTAGACCCAGCCAGCGGAGGTGCTTCGTACCTATCACCAAAAAACTGTGCAAACTGGAGAAGAAATATTCAGTATGTTTCTGAAGAAAATCTATTCATACATATTTATTCAAGTCAAAACAAAGAGTTGTTTCTGGTTTGAAGAGGTGTGGTATGAAAGTTTAATTCTGCACCATGATGAGATCAGTGGAAGGGATGGCAAATCTGCCCTGGTCTATGGTCGGTTTGTCTGACATCCTGCCTCCTATAACATCTGTTCACGCACAACTAATTGGCATTAGAAAATACATTTTGTGGGACACTTGTAGTGGTAATGAACTTGTAATGATGGTTTTATGGTTCTGTTTGGACATTGAGCACTTGGTTCAGGCTCAGGAATTCCGGTGGTTTTAGTTTAGTAGTTGAAAAGTCAAAGCTGACACAAAAACCAGGATGTGTTGACTTTTTCAAGAAAACCAAAGCCAACATCTTTCCCAAACTTTAACCAAAGTCTTTAGTAGCCTTTACATTGCGAGGCAAGTGGATTTGCAAGATCAGGCAACGTGAGAATTCATCTGGCCACACTTCAGGTTCTGCACTTGTGGGTGAACCAAAATTGTTTCGGATCAATCGGTGTCCTGTGAGGAAGTACTTGGAAACTATGGGTGTGAACTGGACAGTGAGAGCAGCGACTGGTCATTGGAAACAATGGTGGCTGCTAAAGATGTTAGCATAGTTGTTGCTAAAGTGTCGTTTCTATCAGAACTGGGGAGTATTTCTTCATTGAAGGAAGAGAGAAGCAGCACTGAAGGCTTTTCTTCATGGAAAAGTTGTTTTCAGAGTGAGAGTCCTACGACAACATCATATGGTTCTTTGATCTGACTGGTTGAAGTGAGCCCATGATCGAGAGCTGGTTCATCCAATCACCTGGCAAGTCTTTTTTGAAAGTACCTGCCCCTTTTCCCAACAGTTTTCTAAGGACGATTCCATCGTCAACATTTCACAATCAGTCATTGACAATATAAAATCTCACATATTCACATATATAAGTTAATGTTTCCCAATCTCACTGTTAATCTGATCATCGTGCTGACCACTGAGGTCATTCACCAACAATGTATTTATCAAGTGACTCACGCGCGTGTTGTTCTTCCCCTGATGATCTCCAGGTTCTCAAACACTGACAGAGAGGTCAGATTCTCTGGCCAGGACTGGATCAGCAAGTAGCCTGGAGAACACACACACACTGACTGTACCTGCTGTTCATGAGGTCAACCACCCTCTAGAACAGGTCTTTCCATTATCGCATCAAAATCAACAAGATAATTCAGTGTTCCTAGAGAGGAGAAGCATTGATGACCTTTGACCTACCTGTGATTTCCTTCACTGTCCTGAAATACTCCAGTTTCGCCGGGTCCATGGGCGGGATTGTATAGTACCTGGAGGAGTCAATGAAAAGAAACCAATCGATGTCATTGATCACAAAACTTGCCACCTTCCTTCACTCAAAGTTATGTTTCAGACATCAAGCTGAAGCAGCTGCAGACAGAAGTTCAAGTAGCATCAACAGTTCATGCAGGTAGACCTGGTCTCAAAGTTGTGGTCAACCTAAATGAGCAGAAGCACTGCTTAAACATTTTGTCAGACTTCTGACTCGTGGATAGAAGGAAACTGCAGTTCACAAAGATCTTTGTGGTTTGTCCAAAGTAACCAGGACACCTGAAAATGTCATTTTCTAAACCTGTGAGCAGCTCATGTAGTGAGGCAGTGAAGAGGATCTCACCCAGTAAAGGAGACTTCAAAGAATTCAATGTTCCCATTGATCTTAGTGCAGTTTCTGAAGGATTCAATGTTGGAGCTGTCAATGGCCAAGGCCTCCATCAGAGCACCAACCCCGACTCCATCACAGACTGGAGGAAGAGAAAGACTCCGTCAGGTTATTTGTTTAGTATTCAGCTCTGTCTCTCTCAGTGTCTTCCTCTACCTTTTGGACAGGGTCCATCACAGGGTTTGCAGCGTTGGACTCCGTTCTCCTCCACCTCGTACATTCCAGCGCTGCAGACACATGATCCACCTTTTGCCACGTAGTTATCTAGATTTAAACCAAGACAAAGCATGTTTTTTTAAAAGCTTCAAAAGTACCTTGTTGGTTTACCATTGCACTGGGAAACTCAACAACAGTGTAAAAATTGATGAAACAGAACAACAAAACAGAGTTTTTTAAATTGCAATTTTTAAATTGCACAAATTTTCCTTCCTAATCAAATTCTGGCACCTACATTACCCACAATGCAACTGGACCACTCAATGTCCAGACATTCAGGTGTGTTGTACTAGCAGCAGCTAATGTAGCAAGGAGGTCTGGTCAGCTCACTTCTTTCTAACCCTACACCAACAGGTTTGTTTCAGTTTCAAACTTTGGGTAGCACGGTGGCACAAGTGGTAACACTGTCGCCTCACAGCTAGAAGGTCCCTGGTTCGAATCCCGCTGTGGGCGCTGGTGGCGTGTCCTCCACCATGCCTTCAGTGCCTGCTGCTCGAGGAAAAAACGGGCCTTTCTGTGTGGAGTTTGCATGTTCCCCCCGTGTCCTCCTTAATAACCCCACTAAAAACATGCAAGAAGATCACCAGAGTACTGGTCCTCAGTACTCGTACTGGCGTCGGCTGGCAGAGAATTTCATGGAAAGCATGGCGTGTAGTGTGCAATTAACACTGTGGGTGATTAATAAAGTATGTTCTTCTTGTAGTCTTCAGCTGACACTGACTCGTGACATCACTCGAGGACATTTACAGAGCTCCCTCTGGAGACACTAAGGGCTTTACGCTGCTTTAAAACATATGCAGTAGAACTCCCCAGCACCAAGAAACACAAATATGATGACGTGTCTGTTCAACTGTCACAAATTCTTCAGCTAAATCATTCAAATGTTACTTGTTCCGTCCGACACTTTCATATTGTGGCTTTAATAAACACTGCAGCCTGTAGGGGACACCAGCAGGACTTGATGATGTGATTAGATGAATATATCTGTTCAGATTGAATTACTGGGATGATCTCAAAGTTGAGGTTTTAAAGTCCATACCAGGACAGGACTCGACGCAGGTCGCCCCGAGGGAGAACTTGCCGTCTGGGTTTTTGACCATCTGACGGGTTTTGTGGTCATAGACTGTCAGAGGAGGACAAGCACTTTTACAGGTCCCATTATCATTTAACTCCCTGCAGGCCTGAAGAAGAAGTAGCGAGACAAAAAGAAAAACAGTGTCTTCAATGTGTGTACATGTAGCTTTATTTTCAGCAGCAGCAGCAGCAGCAGCAGCAGCAGCAGCAGCAGCAGCAGCAGCAGCAGCAGCAGCAGCAGCCAGTCTTTGGGGGCACAAAGGCTCCAAGACAACTGTCACTATTTAACAAAACAGTTCATCATCCGTGCCTTCCACATCCCAGGCCACAAAACCTTGCTTGCTGACTCACTTTCCTTCCTCTCATTCCAGAAACTCAGACAAGCCTCAGATCATCTTCCAATTAATTCTCAAGATTAAAACTTTCACTGTACAGGTCTACATCCATGGAATTAAGGTCTTCACAAAATCATCTACGGGGCACCATGTCCTACTGGCACTCTTTGGCTCTCTGTGTTGTTCAGAGTTCACGGCTGCTATCACCAAGCTAGCTGCTGCTATCCTCAACTCCTTGTCCTGCCACATCAGCACATCAATGAAAGGTCTCTGCGAGACCGAACCGCGCTTTTTGTCTAAATGTCTGCCATGTTTTCCATCCATACCAGCATCTCACAGTGGTCCATCATCGCATTTCATCCATGACCCAGATCTCTCCCTTCATCCTCTCATCCCTCACCCTTCTTCCCCAACTCTTTCTTCCCTCCATCCCTCACCCCTTCATCCCTTGACCCTTATTCCTTCATCCTTTCATCCCTCAATCCCTATCCCACCTTCCATTCACCCCTCATCCCCTCATACCTCACCCCTTGTGCATTCATCCCTCTTTCCCTACATCCTGTCTTCCATTCATCCCTTGACCCTCATCCAAATATATTATCCTTCATCATCTATTCTCTCCTCCATCCATAATACGTACTGAGCCAATTTAAACAATTTCCCTTCAGGATCAATAAAGGAATTCTGATTCTGATTAGCCATTATAGATCTGTATCTTATTGGTGTGGTCTTTCGTTAGTGAAGATGGGGTTATCATGAGAGACAAATGATTCTGCTGAACACAGTAATACACTTCAATTTTTTGTGTGTCAATAATGTGGACAGAAGAGCGAGTTAAAAACTAGATTCGTCCCGTATTTATTTAAGTTGCCCCAAAAAAAATAATTTTTGTCACTGACATTTGTGACCATTAAGAACTTGGACACCTCACAGGAAACAGTGGTCGAGCTGTGCTGGACGACAGTGCTGACAAACAACAAACATGCAGACACTGACCAGGCAGTCTGTGGCTCGAGGTCCAGTGCAGCCAGCAGCACAGTGTTCATGGCAGCAGTCGGTGGGCTTTGGACCCCAACACCTCCTGCTGCACTGACTCGCACACTGCAACTTGGTGACTAATAGAGACACACAGAGACATTTTTGGCCGTGCAGCTCATCAACATCAATGATATGAATGTTATATTTGTTTATTTATTTGTTCAATTGTCCAGTCAAATACAAAAGGTAAAAAAATGAAGAATGATATTTGACACATGAGTGTTTTTTAATAGAATCTTGAAGACAATTAGCTTAATATGGTGGTCTCATATTTGATTTCAAACTGTGACAGACAGCACTTCATCTCTATATTCAGTAAGGAAGGGAGAGAACAGATGAAACAGAGGTAAAAATTAAAAGGTGGAAAAACATAGACAGGAAAGGTACAGCAGGTAGACGATGGACAAAGGTGTGTGTTTACATTTCTGGCAGTGATCCAGTCCTGGTGTCCAACAAGACCTGTAAGTACATCTCTTGTCACACTTCTGACCTGGAAAACACACACACACACACACACACACACACACACACACACACACACACACACACACACACACACACACACACACACACACACATTAATATTCATTAAAACTCCACAGATTGAAGCCACAACTTCATGAGGTAACCTGATAATTTTTCTACATACATGTACGTATGATGGCACCCTTATCGAAAACCAAGCTGGGATTGCTGTCTCTGTCCAGGATTTCCCACCACTGGATGGTGTCAGTGTTACACAGCAAGGGATTATTTACCATCTTTACTCCTCCTCTCAGGATCTCTGTGAGGAGAAGTTCATGGAGCTCAAGAAAAAACTCATCAAGTCAAGTCACTGAATTCCAGTCATAAGTGAGGGTCCAGTTTAACACAAAACTTACACATGAACATTGAGTAACACATAAGTGCAACTCACACCAACCAAATTGTGTTGAGTCATGTTGTATCAGTTTAACTCGAAGCTGGAGTCCCAGTCAGAGTCTGACAAAGTTCTGTGTTATTACTAGTGTTAACATCCTTCACCAATCAGAGCCCAATCAGATAGGGAGTGCACTCAGTAGAGTGCAGATGTCCACCAGCTGTGGACGTTGTCATTCGCTCAGGGGACTTCAACTGAAAATCTGTCCAGTTAGGTCTGGATGTCACAGACCTAACTGGACCTGTTAAAAAGACAAGCGGCAGGTTATTGCGACCCATATTCACATTTATTGTTGGACAGCGACCTCTAGTGGTCGTAGGAATTGTGATGACAGCAAAGCAGGAAGTCAGGTGGAGCTTGAGGTTGAGCTAACAGTCTCAACACATCTCAACAATTAAACAGCTGTAACACATTGTCTTCTCTTTCTTTCCCCCTACATGTCTCCTCTCTGCGTCTTAAACATCTTGTAGTGGAGCTTGACATTGCAGCCTTTAATGATCACTGTGGTGTCTGAATGAACCGTATGAGACACACGAGTAATTCAGTCCTGCTAAACTGAGTCCACACATGCAAAATGAAATTATTTGTTGGGATGTCTAAGTGTGAATCTGATCCAACTTACTTGCTGGTGTGTGTGTGTGTGTGTGTGTGTGTGTGTGTGTGTGTGTGTGTGTGTGTGTGTGTGTGCGTGCGTGCGTGCGTGCGTGCGTGCGTGCGTGCGTGCGTGCGTGCGTGCGTGCGTGCGTGCGTGTGTGTGTGTACCTGTCAGACTGCTGAGCTGCAGCTCTTTCAGCCCTACAGTGTCATTCTTGTAGTTCAACATCAGCGTCAGGGCGAACTGGTTATGATAGAGTTTCTGGCCTCGAATCAGCCTCAGATTGACCAATGGGATGATTGCAGGCTCGTTCAGAGCGATCAGAACGTTTCCGCCTACTTCCTCAATGGACTGAAGAAAGAGAAGGAGATGATCGTATTTAATTCTCAGACATGCCATGATTTAGAAATAATCAAAGTGTGTTTGACACCAAAAAATCAACCATTGATACACAAAAATATTCAAGTTAAAGCTGAGAAACTGATACTACCCGGCTGCTCTGACAACCACAAAAAGTCCAGCACTGGAAACTGACCTGGAGGAAGGACAGGTCATGGTGCTCCTTGGTGTGGGTGATCTCCAGGTTGTCCAGGACCACGGAGCAGTTGGAGTATGCCTTCACCATGTTGTCATAGTGATAATCAGCACCCCCACTCCTGCTCAGGATATTATTTGTTCCCTGACAAACTGATAGTAGACAAACAGACAGACATGCAGACAGATGTTACTGATGTCAGAGCTGAAGTGTGTTTAGCTGCACTTCCTCTATTGGCCACTTGGTGGTGCTACTTTCTCAATCACATTGGCTGTATTGTAATGAATGGAAAAACCTTCATCTTCAGATCAGTTTTTACACAAGTTCAGCCAGCAGAAGATCATTTATCTTATCCTTAAATTAGCCTGTGTGGTATCTGCCTGCTTCCAGTTCACTTAAATTAAGGATGATAACATATACAACTGGTCAGACATTGTGGTGCTGAGTGTCCAGTAGGAAGTGGGGGGGCGGCAGGGGAATGGGGAAGACAACATGCCCTGGATCACAAAAGCTCTGGTCAGGCACCTGGCTGTGGCATTCTGGACCAGTTTCAGGCAGGAGAAGGACAACTGACCAATCCCAGTATAGAGGGAGTTGCAGTAGTCCAAGCCGGAGGATATAAAGTCATGACTGACTGTCTCAAGATCTCTGAAAGAGAGAAATGGCGTAATTTTGACGAGAGTATAATACTGGGAAAATGGCTTTTACTATTGCATTAACTTGCTTGTCAAACTCAAATCAAATATCGCACCAAGGTTTTTGTCATGGGGTTTGACAAGAGTGGACAGGCTGCCAAGACTGTTGGCAATCAATGGAATCAGGGGGCCAAAAGGGACAAAAGTTCATATTTGCCTTCATTCAGCTGGGCCATCCAATGTTTTATGTTAGTTCCAACTAGATTGGACTGATCATTTGGTTTCAAGGGCAGATAGAGCTTTGTGTCACATGCATAACAGACACACGAAATGTATTTTTGAAGGATCTGGCTGACAGAAAGCATGCATAAAGAGAAAAGGAATGAGAATGGGACATAAGATGGTACCTTGTGGGATGCCGCAGGAGAGACTAATTGGAGGTGACAAAAAATGTTTCTACGTTCAGAGAGGAACTTTTATTTTTGATTTGTTTGTTGTGTTACCAAACAAGCTGGACAGCTGACTTTGGACGAGGGTACAGAGGTCATACTGGGACCATTTCTACGTCCTGTCCCTGAAACCATGATGAAAGCAGCATTGTATGTGTGTGTGTGGGGGGGGGGGTTCTCTACCAAAGCAGAGAACACATTTCCAGTTTCCTCATTGAAATTGATCAAGTGAGATGAAAGCCATTTGAAAGGATGGTTTTATGCTGTTTCCTGGACTAAACCCTCAAACCTGGTGGAAGGTGGATTCTCTCTGTTTTGATGGAGTCGGGCTAACAGTTTCCCTCTGCTTCAAGTCTTTGTGCTAAGCTAACTGTGTCCTGGACTGACAATTAAGACTGATATAAAAAGTTGAACTGTTCCTTTAAACCTGAAGCGAAAGACAGAGAGACAGAGGGAGAGACAGGCAGAGAGACTGAGAGAGACAGAGACAGACAGAGACGGAGATGACCTAAAACCAAATCGGTCTGTCCCTGAAACTTAGAAGTTTGTCTAAACTAACACACATACACACACTGCTGTTCCTAACCCTGTACCTAACCTAACCTTACCTAACCCATAACCCTATCCTCAGTCTGCCCCCTCACATTTAATGATTTACTTTAAGTTGTCCCCATAAGGCAGGTGAGTCCCCACAATGGACTGTGTAAACAGATGTTTGTCCCCACAACGTGATAAATACCAGGTCACACACACACACACACACACACACACACACACACACACACACACACACACAGTGTTCTGTATAATAATTGTATTTGTAGCTGCCCACTCTGCTCCGTCCCTGCCGCTCTGACACGCTCTCTCTCCCCGCACTCACGCTCTGTCTCCGGGCTCTCGCCCCGGACTCGGTCCTACCTCTCCTGCCGGGGTTGGTGCAGCGGCAGCGGCCGAGCAGCAGCAGCAGCAGCAGCAGCAGCGCCGCTCCGCCTCCACAAAACTTCATGTCCGCGGCTGATTTTTACTGAAACTCCTCCAAGTTTTCTTCTGATGAAGGCTGAGCGCAGAAAGTTTTTCCATGAGCGGCAGCAGCAGCAGAAACGGTGAAGCTGCTGCTGTGAGGAAGGACTGAAGCTGAACGACGAATCCTGGTGGATTAATGACGCTCTGCAGAGAAGTGCACACCTCCTCCTCTGCCTCCACACCTCCTCCTCTGCTTCCACACCTCCTCCTCTGCCTCCACACCTCCTCCTCTGCCTCCACACCTCCTCCTGTACCTCCACACCTCCTCCTGTACCTCCACACCTCCTCCTCTGCCTCCACACCTCCTCCTCTGCCTCCACACCTCCTCCTCTACCTCCACACCTCCTCCTCTGCCTCCACAGCTCCTCCTCTGCTTCCACACCTCCTCCTCTACCTCCACACCTCCTCCTCTGCTTCCACACTTCCTCCTCTACCTCCACAGCTCCTCCTCTGCTTCCACACCTCCTCCTCTACCTCCACAGCTCCTCCTCTGCCTCCACACCTCTTCCTCTGCCTCCACACCTCCTCCTCTGCCTCCACACCTCCTCCTGTACCTCCACACCTCCTCCTCTGCCTCCACACCTCCTCCTGTACCTCCACACCTCCTCCTCTACCTCCACACCTCCTCCTCTGCCTCCACACCTCCTCCTCTGCCTCCACACCTCCTCCTCTACCTCCACACCTCCTCCTGTACCTCCACACCTCCTCCTCTGCCTCCACACCTCCTCCTCTGCCTCCACACCTCCTCCTGTACCTCCACACCTCCTCCTCTACCTCCACAGCTCCTCCTCTGCTTCCACACCTCCTCCTCTACCTCCACACCTCCTCCTCTGCCTCCACACCTCCTCCTCTGCCTCCACACCTCCTCCTCTGCTTCCACACCTCCTCCTCTACCTCCACACCTCCTCCTGTACCTCCACACCTCCTCCTCTACCTCCACACCTCCTCCTCTGCTTCCACACCTCCTCCTCTACCTCCACACCTCCTCCTCTACCTCCACAGCTCCTCCTCTGCCTCCACAGCTCCTCCTCTGCTTCCACACCTCCTCCTCTGCTTCCAAAGCTCCTCCTCTGCCTCCACACCTCCTCCTCTGCTTCCACAGCTCCTCCTCTGCTTCCACAGCTCCTCCTCTGCCTCCACAGCTCCTCCTCTGCTTCCACAGCTCCTCCTCTGCTTCCACAGCTCCTCCTCTGCCTCCACACCTCCTCCTCTGCTTCCACAGCTCCTCCTCTGCTTCCACACCTCCTCCTCTGCCTCCACACTGCTCTCTCTCTCTCTGTAATTCAGATTCAATTAGCTTTATTATTATTATTATTATTATTATAAAAATGTTAGATAAGAGGCGCAAATCTTGTTTTATGCAGGTCACAAATCATGTTTCTTGTCATAATGTGTAGTTCATTGTGTATTTGTATTTTTAATCGTGAATAGCACTTCTTTGTAATATGCTAGTTTACCGATCTCAAGCTAGGCCATTCTAAGCTAGGCTAGCGGAGCATAGTGATGGTTTCTGATCGGTCTGCCGTTCTCCTTAAAGGATGTGCATGTAGAAGCCTGGTGCTGGACTGATGTTATTATGTTTTACACAGGTATGTGTGAAAGGAGCTCTTCCTTTGGTATTTTCTCATGTGAATTTGTTTTGTACTGATAATTTAGAATTTTTTTTTTTTTAATTTCTATAGCACCAAATCACAGCAAAAGTTGTCTCAGGACACTTTCCATATAGAGCTGGTACAGAACAAACTCTTTATCAAACACAATCTGACACCCAGAGCCAGTCGGAGGCTTTGATTGGCATACCTGTAGAAGAAGTTTGCAGGGTGTTACAGGTATGTTCTACCCAGGGGAGTTGGGAGGGCCATGTGGGTGGATTGGCTGATACGAAGCAGCAAAGGTTGTTTTCAAGTTTTCCAGGGATGTTAGCCGGATTAAATGAATCACACTTACATCTTAATTTCACATGTTTACGACTATTTCCAACAATATCTGAGAGTCCCAATGTCAGTAACTTTCTCATCAATATTCCTGTGATAAAATGAGACCAGGTCACAGACAGGATTCGAGACAACATGCAGGTTTACTGAGAACAGAAACAATCTACAACAAGCTGCTTCTCTGTGATCTTCAGTAATGTTGAGTTTTGGTGAGTAAAAGTCAAAGTTGTGCTTTTAACCAGCGCATCCAGATAGTCCAGGACCTGAACACCTGCAGGCACAGAGACACAAAACACCTTCATTCAAGTATGAGCCACTTCTCTGTCAGTCAGCTCTGAATGACCAATCAGCAACATGCGTCTCACCCCTGGGTGCAGTTCTGGTGGCAGGACTGGCACTGGCCGGTCCTGTCGGGGTATTTCCAGATCAGCGTGTCTGCATCTCCCAGCACACCGTGGGGGCAGTGCGGCACACAGTGGGGGCCGTCTTTAAAGTGGGCGCACTGGGAACACTGGTCTGGACCCTGCAGGTGGGGACGGAGGAGGCAGTAAGATATGTTCAGAAGTAATTCACAGAAAATATGGTCAGTTCTTAAAATTGATACTGGAGAATTTTTTGTGTTCGGCTCAACTGGATCTGATCACATTTGCTCATTTTTTCCTCTGTTGTGACTTTGTATATTTGTTGGACTTTTTAACAATTCAGTAATTATTATCATCATTTTCAGCGGGTGGACTGACCGGTCCGTGGCAGGTCGGGATGTCGGTCTTCAGCAGACACTCTGGGTGACACTCCACACAGCTGCTGTTCACCTGGACCTCTCTGGGCTCACTGCAGAAAAATAATAAAGAGAAAGGTCAGCAGACAGGACGGAAGCCCTCAGAGGACACAACAATCATAGATCAAAGATTCCTAAACACACGAGGTAAACTGTCAAATAAAGGCAGGTTTTAAATTACAGCCTGTCTCTGATATTAGCCTGTTTCAAATAGCAGAATTCAAAGGTCTGTCTCACCCCTGCAGCAGGTTACAGTGTGACACACAGCGCCCCCTGCGGTTGAAATGCCGACAGGAGACGCACATGGTGGGACCTGGACCCCAGCAGCCCACATTTGTACACTCTGTGTCACAGGTTCGATTCTGTTGTTCTGTGTGAAGGAGACAGAAAGATTTTCTCGTTTCATTCACTTTACTAAACAGCGATGGCAGTGATGACCACGGCACACATGCAGGAACTCACCGCAGACATCGGTGGGGGTGTTGTTGCGCATGGTGACGGTCTGCTCGGTGGATCTAAAGAGGTGGGTCCACTGGTCGGCCTGCGTGTAGCAGAGCTGAGGGTTGTCCTTGAAATACACCCCGCCGGCACTCACCTCCTTCAGAGAGCGTAGACCCAGCCAGCGGAGGTGCTTCGTACCTATCACCAAAAAACTGTGCAAACTGGAGAAGAAATATTCAGTATGTTTCTGAAGAAAATCTATTCATACATATTTATTCAAGTCCAAACAAAGAGTTGTTTCTGGTTTGAAGAGGTGTGGTATGAAAGTTTAATTCTGCACCATGATGAGATCAGTGGAAGGGATGGCAAATCTGCCCTGGTCTATGGTCGGTTTGTCTGACATCCTGCCTCCTATAACATCTGTTCACGCACAACTAATTGGCATTAGAAAATACATTTTGTGGGACACTTGTAGTGGTAATGAACTTGTAATGATGGTTTTATGGTTCTGTTTGGACATTGAGCACTTGGTTCAGGCTCAGGAATTCCGGTGGTTTTAGTTTAGTAGTTGAAAAGTCAAAGCTGACACAAAAACCAGGATGTGTTGACTTTTTCAAGAAAACCAAAACCAACATCTTTCCCAAACTTTAACCAAAGTCTTTAGTAGCCTTTACATTGCGAGGCAAGTGGATTTGCAAGATCAGGCAACGTGAGAATTCATCTGGCCACACTTCAGGTTCTGCACTTGTGGGTGAACCAAAATTGTTTCGGATCAATCGGTGTCCTGTGAGGAAGTACTTGGAAACTATGGGTGTGAACTGGACAGTGAGAGCAGCGACTGGTCATTGGAAACAATGGTGGCTGCTAAAGATGTTAGCATAGTTGTTGCTAAAGTGTCATTTCTATCAGAACTGGGGAGTATTTCTTCATTGAAGGAAGAGAGAAGCAGCACTGAAGGCTTTTCTTCATGGAAAAGTTGTTTTCAGAGTGAGAGTCCTACGACAACATCATATGGTTCTTTGATCTGACTGGTTGAAGTGAGCCCATGATCGAGAGCTGGTTCATCCAATCACCCGGCAAGTCTTTTTTGAAAGTACCTGCCCCTTTTCCCAACAGTTTTCTAAGGACGATTCCATCGTCAACATTTCACAATCAGTCATTGACAATATAAAATCTCACATATTCACATATATAAGTTAATGTTTCCCAATCTCACTGTTAATCTGATCATCGTGCTGACCACTGAGGTCATTCACCAACAATGTATTTATCAAGTGACTCACGCGCGTGTTGTTCTTCCCCTGATGATCTCCAGGTTCTCAAACACTGACAGAGAGGTCAGATTCTCTGGCCAGGACTGGATCAGCAAGTAGCCTGGAGAACACACACACACTGACTGTACCTGCTGTTCATGAGGTCAACCACCCTCTAGAACAGGTCTTTCCATTATCGCATCAAAATCAACAAAATAATTCAGTGTTCCTAGAGAGGAGAAGCATTGATGACCTTTGACCTACCTGTGATTTCCTTCACTGTCCTGAAATACTCCAGTTTCGCCGGGTCCATGGGCGGGATTTTATAGTATTTGTCCCTGGAGGAGTCAATGAAAAGAAACCAATCGATGTCATTGATCACAAAACTTGCCACCTTCCTTCACTCAAAGTTATGTTTCAGACATCAAGCTGAAGCAGCTGCAGACAGAAGTTCAAGTAGCATCAACAGTTCATGCAGGTAGACCTGGTCTCAAAGTTGTGGTCAACCTAAATGAGCAGAAGCACTGCTTAAACATTTTGTCAGACTTCTGACTCGTGGATAGAAGGAAACTGCAGTTCACAAAGATCTTTGTGGTTTGTCCAAAGTAACCAGGACACCTGAAAATGTCATTTTCTAAACCTGTGAGCAGCTCATGTAGTGAGGCAGTGAAGAGGATCTCACCCAGTAAAGGAGACTTCAAAGAATTCAATGTTCCCATTGATCTTAGTGCAGTTTCTGAAGGATTCAATGTTGGAGCTGTCAATGGCCAAGGCCTCCATCAGAGCACCAACCCCGACTCCATCACAGACTGGAGGAAGAGAAAGACTCCGTCAGGTTATTTGTTTAGTATTCAGCTCTGTCTCTCTCAGTGTCTTCCTCTACCTTTTGGACAGGGTCCATCACAGGGTTTGCAGCGTTGGACTCCGTTCTCCTCCACCTCGTACATTCCAGCGCTGCAGACACATGATCCACCTTTTGCCACGTAGTTATCTAGATTTAAACCAAGACAAAGCATGTTTTTTTAAAAGCTTCAAAAGTACCTTGCTGGTTTACCATTGCACTCGTAAACTCAAGAACTCAATCAATGCAGCAGAACAAGAGAGGGTTTTTATTTGCTCTCTTGCTCTTCCTCTCTCACCCAACCGGTCGAGGCAGATGGCCGCCCACCCAGAGTCTGGTTCTGCTCGAGGTTTCTGCCTGTTAAAAGGAAGTTTTTCCTCGCCACTGTCGCCAAGTGCTTGCTCATGGGGGAATTGTTGGTTTCTTTGTAGATAAAAGAGCTTGGTCTGTACCAGCTCTATATGGAAAGTGTCCTGAGACAACTTCTGTTGTGATTTGGCGCTATACAAATAAATAAAATTGAATTGAATTGAATTGAATTGAATTGAATTGAATTGAATTGAATTGAAAATTATTTATTTGCTTTTAATCACAGTAATGCAAAAGAAATGCAGTAGAAAAACTTGTTCCGTCCGACACTTTCATATTGTGGCTTTAATAAACACTGCTGCCTGTAGGGGACACCAGCAGGACTTGATGATGTGATTAGATGAATATATCTGTTCAGATTGAATTACTGGGATGATCTCAAAGTTGAGGTTTTAAAGTCCATACCGGGACAGGACTCGACGCAGGTCGCCCCGAGGGAGAACTTGCCGTCTGGGTTTTTGACCATCTGGCGGGTTTTGTGGTCATAGACTGTCAGAGGAGGACAAGCACTTTTACAGGTCCCATTATCATTTAACTCCCTGCAGGCCTGAAGAAGAAGTAGAGAGACAAAAAGAAAAACAGTGTCTTCAATGTGTGTACATGTAGCTTTATTTTCTAAATATATAAAAAGTAAAATAGTGGACAACAAGGGAAAAATAACTTAACCACAAACAACATTGGCCGTTAGGGGGGTCCCATAGACTGGGGGCTTTTGCTATGAAAAAAAAAAAAAAAGCCTCATCATTAGCTTCCTGTTATGACACAGTTAGTCTATGGGAGTTTTAAGTCGAAAAATCAATTCATGACAAGAGCTAGAAATTACCCATGGCTTTAAACTTTCTGTGCACCACATCAGTTTCATGCTTTATATTGGAGCTGCATTTGATTGCATCACCCCCCTCAAACAAAATAACAAAATTCATCCTGATTTCCTTTTAAGAAGATAAAGATTTCACTTTGAACTTCATCCCGAGTTCTCTATTTAGATACAGAAAGACATCCCTTTATTAGTCGTCCACAGAGAGTTACAGAGGGGGAAACTGCACACGGCATGCATTTTAGTGAATTTCGTTTCTCCACATTTAACCCATCCCGTCACGTCCTTCCTCCGCGGCAGACCAGGAGCGGCCTGCCAGCCGACAGCAGCGCCCGGGGACCCAGTTCTCGTTTGTCACCATTGGTCAGGTGGTGATCTTCTTGCATGTTTTTAATGTGTTTTTTTTATTTTTTTATGGAGGATACCCAGGTGAACATGGGGAGTACATGCACACAGAAACTCCCCTTTTTCCTCGAGCACCAGGCACCGAAGGCATGGTGGAGGACACGCCACCAGTGCCCACATCGGGATTCGAACGGGGACCTTCTAGCTGTGAGACGACAGTGTTACCACTTGTTCCACTGTACCGTACGCTAATGTCAACGTAGTGGATTGAGTGGCCCATGGTGACAGTGGGGTTATGGTATGGGCAGGCATATGTTATGGACAACGAACACAGGTGCATTTTATTGATGGCATTTTGAATGCACAGGGATACCATGATGAGATCCTGAGGCCCATTGTTGTGCCATTCACCTCAGGTTGCAGCATGATAATGCACGGCCCCATGTTGCAAGGATCTGTACACAATTCCTGGAAGCTGAAAACATCCCAGTTCTTGCATGGCCAGCACACTCACCAGACATGTCACCCATTGAGCATGTTTGGGATGCTCTGGATCGGCGTATACGACAGCATGTTCCAGTTCCTGCCAATATTCAGCAACTTGGCTTGGACCAACATTTCACAGACCACGATCAACAACAACAGATTTAGACAGATTTGTGATCAATATTTGAGAGAAATGGATCTTTTGTGTACATAGAAAATGTTTTAGATCTTTGAGTTCAGCTCATGAAGAATGGGAGCAAAAACAAAAGTGTTGTGTATATATTTTTGTTCAGTGTAATTCAGATTCTACAGAATCCCTTACTTTCCAAATTCCTTCTGGCTCAGAGACACACCAACACTAACTTATTTCAATGCAAGGCCACCTCAACTATGTCACCTGCACCATCCCTCAAGGTCGATGCTTTTGTTACACCTCCTTTCCATTGCCTCCTCTGATCCGTCTCTCCACGGCCACCGTCATACTTGACAGCACATGCAAGATGGGGCTAAAGCCACGGCACCAGTTCCAGTCCCCACAGTTCTCCGTCTTTTATGACGACTATGTCACCAAGTCAGAGGAGTCGCCCGTATTTATTTAAGTTACCTTAAAAAATGTTTCTTGTCATTGACATTTGTGACCATTAAGAACTTGGACACCTCACAGGAAACAGTGGTCGAGCTGTGCTGGACGACAGTGCTGACAAACAACAAACATGCAGACACTGACCAGGCAGTCTGTGGCTCGAGGTCCAGTGCAGCCAGCAGCACAGTGTTCATGGCAGCAGTCGGTGGGCTTTGGACCCCAACACCTCCTGCTGCACTGACTCGCACACTGCAACTTGGTGACTAATAGAGACACACAGAGACATTTTTGGCCGTGCAGCTCATCAACATCAATGATATGAATGTTATGTTTGTTTATTTATTTGTTCATTTGTCCAGTCAAATACAAAAGGTAAAAAAATGAAGAATGATATTTGACACATGAGTGTTTTTTAATAGAATCTTGAAGACAATTAGCTTAATATGGTGGTCTCATATTTGATTTCAAACTGTGACAGACAGCACTTCATCTCTATATTCAGTAATAAGAAGTTTGTTAGACAGGAAGGCAAATTTAAGGGCGATAACTGGTAGAACGTGAAGGTTTCAAATGTTCTGGGGAACAATTAGGTTCAAATGTTGATAAAAACGTGAAGTTCCAACTAAATTAATAAATGAGAGACAGAGAACAGGACAGGAAGGGAGAGAACAGATGAAACAGAGGTAAAAATTAAAAGGTGGAAAAACATAGACAGGAAAGGTACAGCAGGTAGACGATGGACAAAGGTGTGTGTTTACATTTCTGGCAGTGATCCAGTCCTGGTGTCCAACAAGACCTGTAAGTACATCTCTTGTCACACTTCTGACCTGGAAAAACACACACACACACACACACACACACACACACACACACACACACACACACACACACACACACACACACATTAATATTCATTAAAACTCCACAGATTGAAGCCACAACTTCATGAGGTAACCTGATAATTTTTCTACATACATGTACGTATGATGGCACCCTTATCGAAAACCAAGCTGGGATTGCTGTCTCTGTCCAGGATTTCCCACCACTGGATGGTGTCAGTGTTACACAGCAAGGGATTATTTACCATCTTTACTCCTCCTCTCAGGATCTCTGTGAGGAGAAGTTCGTGGAGCTCAAGAAAAAACTCATCAAGTCAAGTCACTGAATTCCAGTCATAAGTGAGGGTCCAGTTTAACACAAAACTTACACATGAACATTGAGTAACACATAAGTGCAACTCACACCAACCAAATTGTGTTGAGTCATGTTGTATCAGTTTAACTCGAAGCTGGAGTCCCAGTCAGAGTCTGACAAAGTTCTGTGTTATTACTAGTGTTAACATCCTTCACCAATCAGAGCCCAATCAGATAGGGAGTGCACTCAGTAGAGTGCAGATGTCCACCAGCTGTGGACGTTGTCATTCGCTTAGGGGACTTCAACTGAAAATCATGCAACATGCAAAATGAAATTATATGTTGGGATATCTAAGTGTGAATCTGATCCAATTTACCGACTGCTGTGTGTGTGTGTGTGTGTGTGTGTGTGTGTGTGTGTGTGTGTGTGTGTGTGTGTGTGTGTGTGTGTGTGTGTGTGCGTGTGTGTGTGTACCTGTCAGACTGCTGAGCTGCAGCTCTTTCAGCCCTACAGTGTCATTCTTGTAGTTCAACATCAGCGCCAGGGCGAACTGGTTATGATAGAGTTTCTGGCCTCGAATCAGCCTCAGATTGACCAATGGGATGATTGCAGGCTCGTTCAGAGCGATCAGAACGTTTCCGCCTACTTCCTCAATGGACTGAAGAAAGAGAAGGAGATGATCGTATTTAATGTTTTATTCTCAGACATGCCTTCAGTTCTGAAAAGGAACATGCTGATGAGTTTTCATCTTTTCACCTGGTAACTGCAAATTAATAATAATAATTTAGATGATTACAATATTCTTTTCACAGCATCAATGTTTGCTTATTCTTAAAAAAGAGAGTTTTGAAAAAGCTCCCTGATCACATCTTCAGCACCATAGGAGGAAAATATCACTCTGACAGAAAGAAAGATGACAAAGTGTTCAGCAACAGTTGCCTGGAGAGATCAAGATAAAAACTGCAGCTAACAGGCTGCTCTGACAACCACAAAAAGTCCAGCACTGGAAACTGACCTGGAGGAAGGACAGGTCGTGGTGCTCCTTGGTGTGGGTGATCTCCAGGTTGTCCAGGACCACGGAGCAGTTGGAGTATGCCTTCACCATGTTGTCATAGTGATTTTCAAGACTGCCGATAAGGTTCAAGTTGGAATTTGTTCCCTGACAAACTGATAGTAGACAAACAGACAGACATGCAGACAGATGTTACAGATGTCAGAGCTGAAGTGTGTTTAGCTGCACTTCCTCTATTGGCCACTTGGTGGTGCTACTTTCTCAATCACATTTGCTGTATTGTAATGAATGGAAAAACCTTCATCTTCAGATCAGTTTTTACACAAGTTCAGCCAGCAGAAGATCATTTATCTTATCCTTAAATTAGCCTGTGTGGTATCTGCCTGCTTCCAGTTCACTTAAATTAAGGATGATAACATATACAACTGGTCAGACATTGTGGTGCTGAGTGTCCAGTAGGAAGTGGGGGGGCGGCAGGGGAATGGGGAAGACAACATGCCCTGGATCACAAAAGCTCTGAAAGTCACATCAACAAAACAAAGTCAAGTCAAATGTATTTAAAAATAACCCACACCGACTAAAGACGAGGGATTAGGAGGTCTGTGATGTAGGAGGGGGCGGCTCATTTAGGCCTTCATAAACAAACAGGAGAGCCTTCAAATCAAGTTTGAACCATAATGACAGCCTGCCGAGAAAAGCCAGAATGGGAGTAATATGGTCTCTCTCTTGCTCAGGAACTGGTCAGGCACCTGGCTGTGGCATTCTGAACCAGTTGCAGGCAGGAGAAGGACAACTGACTAATCCCAGTATACAGAGAGTTGCCGTAGTCCAAGCCGGAGGATATAAAGGCATGACTGACTGTCTCAAGATCTCTGAAAGAGACAAATGCAAATAGCTTTTACTATTGCATTGATTTGCTTGTCAAACTTAAATCAAATATTGCACCAAGGTTTTTGTCATGGGGTTTGACAAGAGTGGACAGGCTGCCAAGACTGTTGGCAATCAATGGACTCAGGCGGCCAACAGGGACAAGTTCAGATTTGCCTTCATTCAGCTGGGCCATCCAATGTTTTATGTTCTCAAGCCAGTTCCAACTAGATTGGACTGGTCATCTGGTTTCAAGGGCAGATAGAGCTTTGTGTCACATGCATAACAGACACATGAAATGTATTTTTGAAGGATCTGGCTGACAGAAAGCATGCATAAAGAGAAAAGGAATGAGAATGGGACATAAGATGGTACCTTGTGGGATGCCGCAGGAGAGACTAATTGGAGGTGACAAAAAATGTTTCTACGTTCAGAGAGGAACTTTGCGGTAGGATGGGAACCAGTTCAAGGCAGTTCTATCGACACCAAGCTTGTACTGGAGACGGACCATTAAAATGTCATGATCCATAGCATCAAAGGCTGTGCTGAGGTCAAGAAGAATTAGGAAGGTACTGTACCTTAGCTGACCGAGAGGAGCAGGCCACTACATGCCTTCAGAAAGGCAGAGTCTGTCTCTAAAACCTGAGTGAAAGACCTTTTTTTGATGTAGGTAGGGCAGCGACTGACAGAATAAGCTTTTCAAGAACCATAAACAGGAATGGAACTTTAGAAAGAGGGTCCGGGGTTACTGGGCAAGGTGGGGTCTAAGTTGTTTTTCATTTCAGGAGTGGCCTGGCCACTGTGTACGGTATCAGTGGCCAGGGAGCTGTTGATAATTGAGAGGACACTGGGACTAGCCATGTCAAAAACATCCTTCAGGAGGCAGCGGGGACCCCGAAATAATCTACATGAAATATTCTCGTGACACAGTCCGAGTGGTTGTGAGGTGGACAGGAGCGATGTGGCAGGAAAGGCCTTGAACCTCAGTGACTCCAGAGCTGTTGACTGATCCACCATCCCTACACTGGAGGTCAGTGGCCAGACTACAAACAGAGTGGTGACATTGCTAAACCTCAGAGCCACAAACTCACTTTCAAACCTAAGAGTGAAATCATCTCCTCCAAATCTCAGCGACTCCTTTTCTTTGTCAGGAAACTCCAGATTGACCGATCAGTTTTACTGACTTTCTGCAGGTGCTTCATTGAATCCACCATCACCTTCAACAAGACGGCCTGGTTTGTTGATTTGAGCAGAATCTACTTCAATCCTCTCAACAGTCCATTTTTAATTCACACGAAAAATGGAAAAACACAACAACGCAACATGTATTTGTTTGTTGTGTTACCAAACAAGCTTGACAGCTGACTTTGGACGAGGGTACAGAGGTCATACAGGGAACATTTCTATGTCCTGTCCCTGAAACCATGATGAAAGCAGCATTGTGTGTGTGTGTGTGTGTGTGTGTGTGTGTGTGTGTGTGTGTGTGTGTGTGTGTGTGTGTGTGTGTGTGTGTTTGTTTGTTTGTGTGTTTGTTTGTTTGTTAAACCTTGAATGAAGGTCAAACACAAAAGCAGAGAACACATTTCCAGTTTCCTCATTAAAATTGATTGAGTGAGATGAAAGCCATTTGAAAGGATGGTTTTTGTGCTGTTTCCAGGACTAAACCCTCAAAGCAAGGTTAACCAATTGAAGCACCTTGAAATATCACAATTCATTCATTTAGCTGTCAATCATCACCTGAAAATTCCCACAGAAAACCATTTAAGAGAGCCATCATTTTTAAACAAAACCGAGAGTTAGAGCGAGTCTTTTGATGTCCACAAACAAAGTCAACCCTGGACTTCACTGAGGTACAGTCAGTGAATTTCTGCTCTATTATGGGTGGCCGAGTTTGAACTCTGTCCCAACTCGTTAGCTAACGACATTCAACATGTCAGTCAGACTGAGCTGGGAGAGGCTGGAAGGTGGATTCTCTCTGTTTTGATGGAGCAGGGCTAACAGTTTCCCTCTGCTTCCAGTCTTTGTGCTAAGCTAAGCTAATTGTGTCCTGGACTAACAAATGACTGATGTAAAAAGTTGAACTGTTCCTTTAAACATGAAGCGAGAGACAGAGAGAGGGACAGAGGGAGAGACTGACTGAGAGACAGAGACAGACAGATAGAGAGGTAGACGACTTGAAAGTAAACCGGTCTGACCCTGAAACTTAGAAATTTGTTTAAACCAATAAACAAACACACATACACAAACATGCACACACAGTGTTCTGTGTAATGATCATGATAGTTCTGTTTGTAGTGGCCCACTCTGCCCCCTCCCTGCCTGTCGCTCTCACCCCGGACTCGGTCCTACCTCTCCTGCCAGGGTTGGTGCAGCAGCAGCAGCCGAGCAGCAGCAGCAGCAGCAGCAGCAGCGCCGCTCCGCCTCCACAAACCTTCATGTCCACGGCTGATTTTTACTGAAACTCCTCAGTTGTTCTGCTGATGATGGTTTATGCTCCTGTGACAAAGTGCTGAAGCTGAATGAATCCTGATAGATTCACCTCCTCTTCCTTCACTCCTCCTCTGCCTTCACTCCTCCTCTGCCTTCACTCCTCCCCTTTCTGCTGAAATAGAACTTGACCTTTTTAGTTTTATTATATTGTGCATTTTTAACATTACTCTTAAAGTTATTGTTATTTTATTCCCGTTTGCACATTTGCATTGTCAAGTTATTACCATCATTATCATGTTCTCTTTATAGCTAAATTTTGTAATTCTTTGCCTTTTGTTTTGTCCCTCTTTCTGACAAATCATTTTCTCTGCAGGGATGAATAACTCTGTGTATTTATACACACTGTATAAGTATCTGTACGCAGGCTGTGGGATGTTCTACGGGACATTTAAAGCTCCTGGACGTCCTGTGTGTCAGTGACTTTGTGGTCATTTGATTCACTTTGATTCAAAGTCAATAAAAACAGAAACAATGAGGTCAAACCTGCCTCTGGACCTCATCTTGAGGACCTGTCTTCAGGGAGGACCTGTGTCAGGATCTAGTCTGAAGGTCTTTGAGGGCTCGTGTTTAGGGGGCTTCATGTTAACATTGTGGATGTTAGGATACACAGTCAAGCCATGAGTCCATACCGAAGCACCTTTACTGTGGTTTGTGGTGGCCACCTTAACCTGCAGGCCACCAGGACGCAGACTGGGAGCACTGGTTCAGTTCTGAGACTTTAATGGTCTGGGGTTTTAAGTGTGTGGAGGCTCAGCAGCTATATTCTGCCCCCTAGTGAGGTATTCTGTCACTGCATATAACAAAACTGGTTCAATTAGAGATCTAAATGTTGAATTGTCATGTTTTTAAACTGTAATTGTTGAGGTTTTCCAGACTTGCACCGTTAAACGTTCTGCCCCGATATAGAAAGCGTTCTTCTGATTTCTGAACAGATTTATGGACATCGACAGGCATCAGTGGAAGCCAAGTCACACTGAACGTGGATACATGCATATCAAGCCAGCGTGTTCCAGTCTGAAGTCCTCTGGTAGGTAGCACCCGTTGCCTGAGCCCCAGGTGATTTTCAGCCAGGCAGCCTGGAAATATCACTCATGGCCCCTGCAGGATGAACCCTGCTGTCTTTGGTGGTCCTCTGACTTCAATCTAGCGCCACCTGCAGGTCGACATTTATGGTTTGGAAAGAAATTTCTCATCAACACCAAAATGCAAAATCAAAGAAAGCATCAGCCTCAGCGACACTGCTAATAACTGTCTCTGTCTCACTCTCTGTCTGTCTGTCTGTCTGTCTCTCTCTGTGTGGGAGTGGTCTCCTCTCTCCTGCAGGTCACGTGGTTCGAGCCTTTGTTGATGATTCAGTGGAGAAAGAGCAGGAGGACAAAAAAAAAAAAAAGAAGAAGAAGAAGTCCCGGTCCGACCGACCTACCGCATCCGTCCTCTGCCGGCGAACACTCGCTCCTCTGCGGCCTGGATGCTGCTGGAAGTCCCTGCGGATCTCTCCCTGGATCTTTTTCTCCGCGGCGTTCCGCGGTTCTCCCCGCCGGTTTGAGTGCGAGGCAGCGGGCTGGGGGATGGAGGCTCAGTCCGGGCTGTGAGCAGACTGAGACTGAGGGGGTGGTGGAGGTGTGGGGGTCGGTGAGTGAAGCCCCAGGCCCTGCTTTGCTTTGTTATCGTGGGCTCCGTGTAGCAGCCGTCCTCCCGGCTTTCTCACCGTGTTTTCGTGGCTCTTTCTGTCGGGTTCGGCATGAAGTCTTCGTCCTGAGGCGCCGGAGGAGTTTTTGGACGGAGGGAAGCACATGGAGGATTTCAGCCCGCTTCATTAGTCTCTTTTTCTGCGCCGTGTTTTTCTATTGAGGATTTTCCTGAAGGGCTCCAGAAAAACGCATTTTTCCCCCCTCTTCACCTTTTTTTTTATCCCGTTTCTACTCCTCTGTCTCCCTTTGTGTCCGCCTGTCTGTCCCCACACCTCCATCTCTGTATTTATCTTCTTCCCCTCCATCCATCTCTTGCTTTATCTCGTACCTTTCGGTCTCCACCTCTCCCCCCCGTCTCTGTCCATCCCTCCATCTGTCTCTCCCTCCGCCCTCCATCATGGCTCCGGTGTGCCGGATCTCCTGGTCCTGCTGCCTGCTGGTTCTGCTGGTTCTGCCCGCCGTCCGCAGCTCGTTCCCCCGCAGCGGAGGCAGCAGCGGCGCGGACTGCGGCCCCGGGAAGGCCGCCGACTGCCCAGGTGAGACACGAACGTCCTGGTTACACCTGAGCTCGTCACAGTCCTTCTCAGGACGGTCTCGGTCTGCAGGTGGTGCGGGTTTCTCTGGGACTCGGTCCATGTTGGAGGTCAGAGGTCACAGTCTGACCCTCTGTTGTCAGCTCTTATTGGATGTCTCAGAGCAGGTGATCACAAGATCCAGCTGTTGTCATTGAGGCATCTTTCTGGTTCTGTTGTCATGGCGACCACAGGGGCCTGATGGAAAACAGTGATTGATCCATCAAATCAGTCGTCATGACAACAGAAAGATGGCGCAGGTGACACACCTGTGCAGTGCGAGCAGAGACGTAATGAAGGTTAACCTGCAGCAGCGGCCATGTCGCTCACTGGGATTTGTGTGTGTGTGTGTGTGTGTGTGTGTGTGTGTGTGTGTGTGTGTGTGTGTGTGTTTGTGTGTGTGTGTGTGTGTGTGTTGACCACTCCTCACTTTAACCGAGCTCTATCTTTAGGGTTAATTACAGGGTGGAGAAACAGGGCGAGGTTACATGAAGGAGTGCCCTGTGTGTGTGTGTGTGTGTGTGTGTGTGTGTGTGTGTGTGTGTGTGTGTGTGTGTGTGTGTGTGTGTGTGTGTGTGTGTGAGCGTGCGTGCTCAGCCTATATGTTGAAGTCCTCATGGAAACATCAGGCTGGAGCCACGCTGACGTGTAAACTCTGACGGATGTCCTGCTGAAGTTCTCGTCCTCCTTCACGTTCAAACTCAAACACTGAATGCTAATGCTAACGCTAACAGGCGCCCTGCGTGGATCTTCTCCCTCTGAGCCACTGACCTCCATTAAAACACGGCGCTGTGCCTTCAACAGTCTGACAGTTTGTTCGTGGTCAGGCGGTCAGGTGTCTCCTCACCTGGAAGACACCTGTAGCTTCGTCCTGTTCTCACTGTCGAAAGAAACAAAAGAAAAACAGTCATCGACAAAATTAAACCAAGACAACAGGTTTCACTTATCGAGAGTATTCTAGAATGCGGTGGGAAGCAACTGCGAAATATTTACTCAAGTACTGTATTTAAGTACAAATGTGAGGTATTTGTACTTCACTTGAATATTTTCATTTTCTGCTTCTTTCTTCTTCTACTCTGCATTTATTTACTTCACCAATCAAGATTCACTTACAAACCAGTGAAGAGTTTAGAAAATCTGACGCTTTGTCAGATTAAACTGTGTCTAAGACGTGATTGGCTGACAGATACCAAAGTATTTTAATAACTGATTCATCATTTCATTGATCTCTGCTGTGGAATCATGAGATGTTTGATCTTCTCAGATGTTTGATTGGCTGCTTCTCCTCTCAATGATCTGAATGTGTTTGTTGGTTGAATCGTAGTGAAAGCGTCACTTTGGGCTCATCGTGACCACATTGGGGATCAAATCCCTGCAGCAGGTTCAACATTTGGAGGAAAGACTGAAGCCAGAAGAGTCCGGTGGTCATCCCTTCAGGTGTCCACATACTTTTGGCCATGTGGTGTAAGTTGAAGGTCGAGAAGCAGAAAAACAAGCAGAGATAATGAAGTCAGCAGAGCATGAGAGGGCGAGCGAGGTAGACTGATACAGAGAGAGAGAAGAAGATACTTAATACTTTATTAATCACATCACACAAGGTGTTAGTTGCACTACACGCCATTTGACCCATCCTCGATCTGTCGATCCTCCGCGGCAGACCAGGAGCGGTGGGCGCGCCCGGGGACCAGCACTTCTCCGTCACCATTGGTCAGGTGGTGATCTTCTTGCATGTTTTTAGGAACACGGGGAGAACATGCTCCACTCAGAAAGGCCCCTTTTTCCTCAAGCGGCAGGCACCAAGGCATGGTGGAGGACATGCCACCAGCGCCCACAGCGGGATTCGAACCGGGGACCTTCTAGCTGTGAGGCGACAGTGTTACCACTTGTGCCACTGTGCTACCCAAAGAGAGAGAGAGAAGGTTAGTCAGTCTTCGCCTCACCGATCATCAGCTCTTCCTCCTCAGTTTGAGGTCAGTCTTCTTCACTCACTGCCCTCTGGCCTCAGATCAGCTTCACTGTCTTCATCACTGCAGCTTCAGCACACCACGCCGTTCCCTCGTCAGCTCGACCAACCGGCTCATTCTGTGTTTTCACCCTGCAGCAGTTTGCAGACTCTGGCGTCGGCTCGGTCTCGTCTTCGTTTCCGGACGAGTTTTTTCTCTCCTGACTGAGACGTTCGGTGGTCGAGACCCGTCACAGTTCACTGACTCAGAGTTTCACGTCTGATCCTGAACTCCAATTCAAAGGCAGCGACGCACTCTCTGAGCTCGGAGCCCGTCGGAGGGTTTGATGGACCAGAGGCCGTTTGAGCGTGAAACTGGTCCACATCAGGATCCTGGTCTGAGTCTTTCCAGACCGCTTCATCAAAGAGCTGAATCGGAGCCTGAGAATGAACATGTCTGTGTTTTCAGTGATTTCATTCGTTCATTTCCACCACATTCGACGGCGGAGGCTTCGCACTGAAGCCAGCTGATCATCTCTCCACTGTAGACCAGCCTCTGAGGAGCTTCAGACGCCACAGTGGTGAATTTATCAGGACCGGCACTGAGTTTCTGTCCCACTGTGTGAAAGTTTCATCCCACTTCTTCACGTACAATCAGTCTTTTCAGACCAGGTGGAAACAGGAATTTGGTTCCTGCCTTTGGCCTCTGACTTCAGTTCTTGACTGAAGGTCCTGGTTTAGTTTCAGGCTCACCTGGTTCTCCAGCTGTTACCTCCATCCTGCTCATGTCTCAGCTGCTGTACATCATTGTGTTTTGTGCTGTCTGTGTTTACATGGAGGCTTTACTCTAAATCCCCACAGAGCCGCCATGACGGGGTCTCTGCAGGCCTGTCTCACGCTGTAAACAAGCTGTAATTGGCTGGTGATGCAACCAATGGCTGTCAAACGGGAAGTTTGTAACTATAGCAACCAGACATTATTGAAAAGCCATGGGTTGAGTGTCAGGTGAAGAATCTGCAGGCAGAACAAGACCTGACCCAGTTTGAAATCGACTGTTGGATCACCTCCCGAAGGACGTTTCCACCGGCAGAGATCCAGTACTAATGTTTCCACGCAGTAACACACAGTAACACACAGTAACACACAGTAACACACAGTAACACGCACTCTGCAGGCTGAGGCTGGGAACTCAGTGTTTCTGTTTTTTTGTCCACCCTCACAGTCGGCTCTGTGTGTCAGGTGCTGACTCAGCACACTGAGGTATTTATTAATTACAGGGGAGGCGGGGGTCACGACCCCTGTAATTACCAGCTCTAATTGGCTTGCCTGCGGCTTGTCGACCAATCAGCTGCCATCAGGAAATTACTGCCCTGGATAATAGCGTGTGTGTGTATGTTTGTGTGTGTGTGTTTCATGCAGTCTCTGTGCTGAGACAGCGTGGTTCAGATGTTGGATCAGATGTAGCGCCACCGTGTGGTTGATTCAGGGAGTCTAAAGGCTCAGCTGATGCTTTGACGTTATGATGAATTAATGGAAACTCTTCAGTTTAAGCACTGATTTCTGAGCAGTATGAACACTCACACTGTTCAGAACTCGTTACATAATCTAATGTTTACTGATGTTTTTACTGAGCTCGACTCCATTTTGATGGATGGATCAATGATCTGTTAGCAGCTCCTGTTAGCAGCGTAGCTGTGTATGTACAGACGGCAGTCACTGGGTCACTGAGGGACGTTGGACAGTGGTAACGAGCGTCTTTCTTTAATTTCTAAGCAGATTCATGTCCGTTTATTTGTGATGGACATCATCGTCTCTGATGTCCATCCTCAGGACATCGGAGCCCGGTGTTTTCTTAAGAACCTCGCGCTGAAAGCAAACCTCCGGCCTCGTGACGACCTCTGTTGTTCTTTCTCAGATCTGTCAGAGAAGAAGAGCGACCTGCGAGTGTGCGACGCCGGGACGTGTCGCTTTGGAGGAACCTGCCGCGAGAACGGCGCCGACATCAAGTGCGTCTGCCAGTTCCACGTGAGTCCGAGCGTGTACTGCGACCTGTCAGCGTGGACAGAAGAATACTGTCCTTCACTTCTGCTGTGTGAAGAATGTACTCGGTACACTTTGTGCTGTTCTTATCATCTTCAAGTGTACTCAGGTGTACTCAAGTGGTCCTTGAGTACACTTGAAATGGAAATAGCTGCTAAATTGGCAAAACTCTGTACTTTTTACTTTAAGTGTACTGAAGTTCACCTGCAGTACAATTGTATTACCACCAGTGTTGGAAATATACTGAATTCTACTTCAAATGAAGTTAAAGTACACTTTAATACAGCGTACTAATAGGTTTTTTTTGTATTCTAGCACTTTTTCAAAGTACAGTGAAGTACGATTTCTAATACACTTTTGTCAGTACCACTTCGAGGTGGCGGATGGATCGAGG
Source organism: Chaetodon trifascialis (assembly GCF_039877785.1). Lineage (NCBI taxonomy): Eukaryota > Metazoa > Chordata > Actinopteri > Chaetodontiformes > Chaetodontidae > Chaetodon > Chaetodon trifascialis. Next base: position 23,614,899 of record NC_092073.1, read on the forward strand.
TCGTTTCGTACAGCTGATGGTTTTACTGACTTTAAACGTCTCTCACTAATTATTACCTCACTGTGTCTCTCAGTGCCATAAGAAGTACGTCCCTGTCTGCGGGTCCAACGGAGACACGTACCAGAACGAGTGTTTTCTGAGACGAGCCGCCTGCAAGAAGCAGAGAGCCATCACCATCCTGTCCGACGGACCCTGTTACCACGGTAACGCAGAGACGCACACACGTCCACACGGTGGACGCTTTACGCCGGTCTCAGTGTTTTTACTGCTCTCATGGTTTTTGACATGTAAATTTACCCAGAATGCCTTTCAGCCAGTGTACGAGGTTTGTGTAAATTGTCGTCTGACTGAAATCCTCCCTCACGGAGGTTCGAGCGTTCACTTTGTGTCCATTCTCTGTTTGACCAATGAGAGCTGCTTCCTGTCAGCTGATCACATCCTAACATCTCTGTCTCTTCATCAGACGCTGGTTCAGGATCAGGTGACGGAGGTAAACAAAGCTACAACATACTGACCACTAATAAGAATGATGATGATGATGATGATGATGATGATGATGATGATGATGATGATGGCCGTGCTGTCCTGGTATTTGATGTGCAGATGATGAAGGCTCTGGTCGCGGAAAAAAGGCTTCGAAATGTGGAAACTGCAAGTTTGGAGCCGAGTGTGATGAAGACTCTGAAGATATGCTGTTAGTGCACACACACACACACACACACACACACACACACACACACACACACACACACTATATATATATATATATATATATATATATATATATATATATATATATATATATATATATATATATATATATATATATATATATATATATATATATGTACCCTTCAAAATAAATGTCTAATTCATATCATTCATATCAATCACATTTCCACATGATGATGATGTCACTGTGGTACGAAGAAGATTATTCTGATGTCAGTGTTAACTGTGTGTGTGTGTGTGTGTGTGTGTGTCCAGCTGCATGTGTAACATCGTGTGTAATGGCCATAACGACAACCCGGTGTGTGGCAGCGATGGCGTCACCTACGACACGCCGTGTCACGTGCGGGAGGCGTCCTGCCTCAAACAGCTGAAGATCGACATCAAGCATGTGGGCCGTTGTCAAGGTAACCAGGACACACATCAGCTGATTGACTAACTGAAGAATCAACGTCAAACTCTGAGGACAGAGACGAGGACGAGGAAGGAAAAGAGAAGCAGAGGACGAACGAGAGGAGAAAAATGAGGAGTGAGGAAGAGTTAAAGGAGAAAGGAGATGACAAAAAAGGAAAGAGGAGGAAGGAGAGAAGGAGATTATAGAAAAGAAAAAAGACAGGCTTAAAAAGAGGAGAAATGAATGAACAGTAGAGGAGACAAGATGGAGAGAGGACAAGAGGAGAGCTGGAGGAAGAAACGAGGGATGGAGGAAGGATGAAGAAAGGAACAGAAAGGAGGAAGGATGGAGGAGAACAGGGATGCTAGAGAAGAATAGGGAGGAAGAGAAGTAGAGAGAAAAGAGGAAAAGACAAGGAGTTGAGGAAATACCAGAAAAGGAAGGAAATAAAAAAGGAGGGATGAAAGGATGGAGGAAAGGGGAAAGGAAATAAAGGAGGAGGAAAGATAAGAAATGAGGAGAGGAGGAAGAAGGAAAAGAAGGAGTCAAAGGATGACAGAGAAGAGAAGGAGGTGACAGAGGATAGAAAGAAGACGCTGCTGCTCATTTATATTGAATGATGACCTGACCCCAATACACATACACACACACACACACACACACACACACACACACACACACACACACACACACACACACACACACACACACACACACGGCTGACTGGTCACGTTTAACCTTCTGCTCTCCAATTTTTATACTCCTTCTTTATTCTGCTTGTTTCCTGCCTCGTCCTCCTCCTCCCCCTCCTCTTCTTCGTTGGTGCTGGTCGATTCTTCTTCTCTTCCTGACCACACTCACCCCTCTGATCTCAGTCTGTCGTGGTTAATCGGTCAGCAATGGGTTCATGAACGCCTCACAGAGCTGAATGTGTTTCAGCTGAGGGACGGACGATGCGTTCAGGTGCAACAGCACTTGGTACTCCAGAAAAGCTCCTCGTGGTTTCTTGGTTTGATCGATTTGAGCGACTGTAAACGATGCGAAAGACGTTTCGTTGCCATTTTTCCGCCGTGCCATCAGACTTTCTTGCAAGAAAGAACGAAAACAAACAACAAAGAACAAATAAAAAGATATTTGTGAAATTAACAAGCATTTTCTCCTTCTGTGGTTTCAGATAAAAGCAGGAAGGACGACAGCATCAGGACCAAACCGGACATCTATGGTGAGACTCCGTCCTGCCGTCTGTCTGTAGTTCTACAGTGTGTCTCTATGAGCCAATCAGAAACTAGAGTTCTCTTCTTTTTTTCAGCTGTGTCCAAGCCCGGTGAAGGGGAGGGGTTTGTGGACAGCCCCGCCCCCTGTCCCGAAGACTATGCCCAGTTCTGTGAACATGGTCAATGTGAGATGAGACACAACCTGCCCACCTGCAGGTATGTCCACCTGCCTGCACACAGCATACAGCAGCCAGTCAGGGCGGAGAGTAACTGTTGTCTGGAGGACAGCCACCTGAACGTGTGTGTGTGTGTGTGTGTGTGTGTGTGTGTGTGTGTGTGTGTGTGTGTGTGTCTCTCAGGTGTGAGGCGGCGTACGGTGGTCCTCAGTGCGATCAGCTCCTGGACTTTAACATCCTGTACGTGGTGCCCAGTGGTCAGAAGCTGCACTACGTCCTCATCGCCGCCATCATCGGAGCCGTTCAAATCGCCGTCATCGTCGCCGTGGTCATGTGCTTCACCAGGTACTCGCACCACTGCCGCTACTACTACCACTTACACCACTACTACTGCTGTCAGTACTACTACTACTACTACTATTAGTACTACTACTACTATTAGTACTACTGCTACTATCAGTACTGCTACTGCTACTACTACTATTAGTACTGATACTACTGTTGTTAGCACTACTTCTACTACTACCACTACTATTAGAACTACCACTATAACTATTACCACTACTACTATTAGTACTACTACTACTAGAAGTGCTACTGCTGCTCACAGATAAATGATGATGGTGCTGTTAATCCAGATTGGTCCACAAACCCAAACCTGAACCAGATCTGTCAGCCACGTGTAGTAATACTGCTAGTTGGCTTCTATAATATCTGTTAATACTGCTACCACTGCTAAAAAGTACTGCTACTACTGTTACGGTACTACTGCTGCGTTGTAAAACTACTGTAAGTGATATTAATACTACACAACTACCACTGTGTGTTATCGCTGCTGCAGTAAACACACACACACACACACACACACTGCGTGTTGTTGACGTGCACTTCCTGTCGTCTCCTGCAGGAGGTGCAATAAGACGAAGCGTGGGCGGAGGCAGAAGCAGCACCTGGGCCACTTCCCGTCAGGAACGTCGTCCAGGATGATGTAGCTGCTGCTCTTTTCTCTCTCGTGTTTTTAAGAAGCAGAAATCTTTCGTACCACAGACTGACTGCATTTTTGATAGCTCGACTTTTTGGTGCCTCTTTTTTTCCCTTTTTTAAGATCATTTTTGAAGTTCTTCAGGGGCCTTATTTCTCCTCCAGGGCTGCTTTAGTTCTTCTGTCCGTCTGCAGATGGTTTCCTGTTTTCTGGCAGGCGTAGCAGAGACATCCGTTGGTTCTGTGTCTGTCCCGATGCCGCCGTCCTCTCAGACTCTGAAACACTGTGGACCCTCCGGCAGGAAACGTTAATTATCTGATTGTATCTTCACTTTGGACCGTCCACATGCAAACTGGAAACCCACAGATTGTCTCTTTGTGTTTTGGCCCTGTGAGACGCAGATCGACGCTGTTTTCGTGCTTTTATTTTGGAGGAACATTAAGACATTTAGCTCTGTGTGCTATGAAGTCATGAGCATTGAGCTCTGAGATGAAACCGCGGCTCGATGCTTCTGAATTTACGGCGCTGACATGTTTGACGTCCAGCTGAATTTCTTTCAGTTTCACTTAAACTGAATTCATTCAAATTCTGATGTAAAAAACGTCCAAAAGGAAGAAGTCACAGACGTTTTTAGCCAAACTTTAGATTCTGGAAATGAGTGAGACGCAAACTGAAGCCACATAAATTCAGGAAGTGGATTTGAAGGTAAAATGTCTTAAAAATCATAAATACACACTTCAACATGAAGTATTTAGTCGTGATTAAATGAGGTGTTCAGGTGTTTATGAGATTGATATTATTATTATTATCATTGTTTTCCCATGATTCACCTTCAATCAGTGATTCAAATGAAGCATCAAACCGCAGTTTTGCTTGATTTTTCTGTGATAACTTTTGACAGCGTTCACATGCTGAAGACCACATGGACCCTGGTGTGATCTGGTCGTGTTTTGTACCCATGTTTGGTTTTCTTCTGTTCTTTTTGTGTTATACTCATGGCCATCCTCCAGGGGGCACTCTGTCCCTGGACTGTAGGGGTTTCAGGGACCACTGCGGCCCTCTCGGGTTTTGTTGACTGACAGTTTGTTTCTGTTTTGCTGCGTCTCACAGGGTCAAAAATAACTCTCCATGAAACTCAGATGAACTTTATTTTACTTCTTTTTGTATTTGTTATGATGAGATGCACCTGAAAACCAAAATGCTGTTTTTTCTACTGTTTAAAAGGTGAAAAGGTACAAGCTGTACAGGTTGTTGTTAGAACTATTTTATTGCCTAATTTTCAGACGACGCCATTCCGGAAATGGATTCCAACGTTTGTGTGCTTCGACAAGCTGATGATAATTTAAGTGTTTCTGTTTTTTTGGTCGAGTTTCTTCTTTTTTTTTTCTATAATTTGTAACAATGGTACGAAGTGTCCGTGTTGGTCGTTTAATTGTGATAGAAGAAGTAGACTCAATAAGCTTGAGGTTCCCTGAAGAATCGCTGCTCTGAGGTCAGATTCGACTCTGCGGCGGGGGTGAAGCTGTGGTCTGAGGGAATCCGGCCTGATTTTACTGTAGATGTTGCATGAACCAGTGAAGCTGTTGTTTAGACTGTGCTGTAGTGGAACTAGAATTAAATTATGACATTTGAAACCAGCGTGTCGTGGCTTTCACCTGCTCACTCACCTGACGGCAGATTTGACCAGATGGTGTTTAAAGAGTCAAAACTGTGAAACTTGACGCTGAAGCACGTCATGAGATGGAAACCATGTGATTAGAATGAATTACAGACCCTGATTTGCTCCATCAGATCTCTGCACTCATTGACGACCAGCTGTGATCAAAAACTGCATCAGAAAACTGGATCCATGTTTTTGTGTCCAGGTGACCGATGAGGACGGCGATGTTTGAAATTGGTCCAATGTCGGTTCCTGATCGGTGAATCTTACCATTTGTTGTTCTAAGGCTCTGACAGCTTTATGGAAATGATCCTACAGAGACAAACCTCTTCGATAAACAGGAAGGTCGTTTTTGTCCAACCAGAAACAGCCAGACTCCTTTCACAGAAACACCTTCCACAAACAGCCAATTTTAATGTCCCCTGGAGTCTGCGAGTCATTGACGACTTGAGCAGAAAAGTTGATCGCAGTTAAATAAACATTCTTATTATTTGTCTGTGAAATGATCAAAGAGAGACATGACGGGTAGTAGAATAAAGCCTATCTCAGACACCTGGTGGCAGGTATGCATCATCCAGGGATGGAGGCGCAGCTGAGAGATGAAGCTGTGATTGGATGCAGTTCCTCATATGACCACCAGGTGCTGCTCCAGGGAAGCTGTAACACATTCATTCAGCGCTCAAGGCAGAACTTCACTTTTCTGATATGAATCAGATGATGATGATGATCAGATCATCATTTTGAAAACCTTTTAACTGAAGGGGAAGAATGTTTCAGCCAATCACAGTCATCTCTACCTGGCTGCCCCCCTGAAATGAGGATTTTCTGGTCTCAGAAATTTTACAAATGAAATCACAGTGACCCCTGCAGTCAAACCAGACGTCCTCCCCTGTGATTCACTGAGTGCAGGCATATTAACAGTCCAGCCTGAAGACTCCACCCACCCTGAACATGCTGCTGGTGGTGTCGAAGCATCGATGTCTTCTACAGGGAGCAGCAGTTAAATATAGCGGTGACGGCAGGATAATTATAGGCAGCAGCTGGTGGAGGCTTTGTACCGGCGGGGAGTCCCCTTCTCTGTCCAGTCCATCACTCCTTTCTCGCCTCGTCTCTTCTTTCTTGGATGTTTTGATCATTGCTTGGCCGCCTCCAGGGTTTTGGAAGTTTTTTGAACTTTCAAGGACACTCTGGCTACAGCTCTTGTATGATGATGATGACAAGTTTGCTGCTGGGAGCAAAAGCAAAGGAGCTGTCAGCTGAGAGGTATCCAGACGGATCCCTGATGAAACCTTCAGACCAGCACACACAAACCGTTTCCAAGCATCATTTTCCACATCTCCATCAACACAAAACAAGAGCTGTTGTTCAGAAATGTCCTCTGGGACGAATCACATATGCACAAAAACCTAAAATTGAACAGCGGTCTGCGGTAATCTCGGTGTGATCTTTAATGACCTCAGTAAGTCCAGTTTAAGGCCTCAGCATCTCCCACAGCACAGCGTCCCCTTTGCTAAGACCAGAGGGAAGACTGCCCCCTACTTGCCAACCAACACCACATCCAGCAATTTTCCCACAGGTCTCCCATCCAAGTACAAGCCGAGTTCACACCTGCTCACCTTCAGTCGTTCAGCAGAAACGGGGACGTGATGGTGGAGTTGCTGTCTTAAATGGCTCAAAAGAAGCTGTGAGAAGTCTGACAAATGTCCTCGAGTGATGTCACTTGAGTCAGTGTCGGTTGAAGACTACAGGTGTGAAACTGAATTAAATCTGTTAGTGTGGATTCAGAAGACCAGACCTGGTCCAGACCTCTGAAGCTGTTACAGGCGCTACTAGCATAACACACCTGAATCTCTGAGTTGCATTGTGGGTAATGTAGCACAATGAGTGGAATGAAAAGACGACAGATCTGGTTCTGTTGCATCAGTTTTGCTCCTTCTCTCCCTGCCATCATGTGACTCCACTTGTTTCTCTCATTTCACTCCAGATCCACTATTTTTTCTCCTGTTGCTGCATCTTCAACACAAAAACAGCTTTCTTTTTTCCAAAGCTGAAACATTTTCTTGTCTGTTTGCGTCCACTCACGTCTTTCCATTATATGCATGTGTACCAGGACAATGTACTTAACACCCATTCTTACTTTTGAGGTCTCAAAGTCTAATTTTACTTTATGATGATGTTATGTAAATTAGCACACAACTGATTAGATAGTAAAGCGTGAAATGAGCTTATTTCAGGTGTGTTTGCTTTGACTGAGAGCCTGTCACAGTGAGGCGTGTTGGTTGCTCTCGCTCCTCCCACTTCAGCTCCTTCCAGACTCCACCTCTTTTGCCCAAATTCGGTCCTTCCAGCTTCAGTAACCAACAAAGATGCCAGTGACGGCAGTGTTAGCATGAGGAATTCGTTTAGGAAACCGAGCTGTTCTTGTGGTGGCCTGGGGATGCCAAAAAAGTCTAAAGCTGGATGGGGGGATTACGACAGAACAAGTGAAAAGGCGATGGTTGATAGATGGATGATGGAGGAATAGATGGGAGGGGGTTTCCATTCCTTTTAATACACTCATCTCCCAAAGAGGTGCAGGGAGTCACTTTACCCTTGCAGTATTTTTAGCAGCAGAGAACACAGAGAGGAGCCGGGATCCATGTCACTCTTTATCCATCTCACTCATTAACGCACACATTCCTGTAATATCCATTTTCATGTTTAAATTCTCTGATTGATGGGATGTTCCATGTTTCTCTAGGCCTTCAGAAGTCAAACATGTCAAACTTAATCCCAAATCAGAATAAGATAAAGTTGAAATTAGATTTTTTCCACTGGAGTGTTTTTATTTTTCCAGTCCGTCGCGACGGCATTGACTGTCAAACATTGATCAGACATTGTTAAAACTCACTGATCCTCTCCTTCTCTGTTTTACTGTCACTCCTTTTAGGCTCACCATTCCCCCCTCCATCCCTCCCCCCTCTTACCTCCTGTCACCCCTCCCTCCCCCTCCCAGCAGGGTGGAGTCTATCAGTTGATCTAACCATTTTAAGGGTTAACCTCCAGTTTCAGAGGGGTGATCCAGTACTCCTGTTCTCCTCCTTTCTCTCCTTCTCCTTCCAGTGGAGGATTGCACTCCTCCCTTCTTAAACTCTGTCTTTCTCGTTGGATCCTCCGATGCCTCGACACTTGTTCTTGTCTTTTTTGTGGCTTTGATTTTCACGTTCTCCTCCAAAAATTCAAGATTTTGCTGTTAATTGCAGCAGATCTTGCTGCTGGAGCTCATCCCTCCTCTTCGTCCACCTGCTCTTCCTCACCCCTTCATCCCTTTTACCTTTGGATCACTGGGCTCTGACAGCTGATCAACCAGACAACTAGCAGACAATTCAGAAGCAGGTGAACCAACAAGCAAGGATGACAGACAAACCGGGCATGCCGACGGGTGGCGGAGATGATGCAGGAAGCATCATGGCGTTGCTAGAGCGTGTGGCGGGCCTCATGGACAGCGTCCAGACTACGCAGCAGCGCATGGAGGAGCGTCAGCTGGAGCTGGAGAACACAGTGAAGACCATTCAGGGTGACATCGTCAAGCTGACCAGCGACCACGCCACCACCAGTTCCACCGTCGACCGTCTGCTGGAGAAGACGCGCAAGGTCAGCCGCCACATCAAGGACGTCAGGGTGCGTGTGGAGAACCAGAACATCAGGGTGAAGAAGGTGGAGGCCACCCAGGGTGACCTCCTGGCCAAGAACAAGTTCAGAGTGGTCATTTATCAGGTAAGACTCACAGATGTTTGGTCTTTTACCACCAACACTGGAAATGGACCAACTGCTTCTTGGGACTCGACTGCTAACATAATTCCACTTGAAGCATTTGGGTGTTGATTCTCTTCTAGAAATGATGTCGAGCATCAGGCTGTGTACAGCTGCATGTATAAATACACTGTAAGACATACTTCTAATGCTCTTGGGGTTTCTAGTCAGGATTCAAAGATGGAAACTGATTCCATGGAAAACCTACCTGAACACAACATGCTGACATTAATTATTAAAATGAAAACTACCAAAAACATAGCTAACCTACCGGACCAGATTACACTGAACATAATTTGTGCTCAACCTAAGTCATGGCCCTGGATGGGTCTCACTTACAAAGAACTGTGAGGACAACATCAACATCATAACTCTAATTGTAAAGATCCGTTCCTGGTAAGGGCACTTCAACAGCGGACAATCTGAACTGTGTGACTAAAGAAGTCAAAGGGGCCAGTTGGTGTTTGACAGATGATGATTGTAAAGGCGAGTGTAGCTGGTTTATAGAGCTAGACAAGGTCTAAAATGGCCGTCATCTTACGCAGGAGAACTTTTACTATTCAGGTACAATTGTTCTGAAAACCTTGTTCTTTCACTTAACAGATTCGTAATCATTTTGAATGACTAAATGGGATTTTGCTGCATGATGTCTCCAAAGGCCTTGAGAGAGCAAACATCAATGCAGCAAATCAGTTTCATTTGTCCAGAGACATGAAGAACTTTTCCGTATGATGTTGCCAAACAGTGCTGTGAGTCCGTTTCTACGCATTCAAGATCCAGACCTCCCAGGACCATTGACACTGAAACCAAATGAGATCTGCAGAGCACAGATCTTTACTTTAACTCCAGCATGAAGTGACTGATGGGAGCCTTAAGATGACACTGAGCAATTGAGCACTGAGTTTTAAGGTCTCTGTTGATTACATCCACAAGTTCTTTTAACATTAATGAAATGTATTAGCTCACAAACGTCTCAGTTTGTTCTCAGGGTTGAAATAGCAACAAGCTCACACCAGGCTTCATTTTACTTCTTTGGCCTTCACTGTTAGCAGCTGCCAGTGCGATGGTGACCTCGTTATTTTAGCCCTGGATAAACGTCAGTATGCTGGAAGGTTGCGCCACAGATCTGGAGCTCATAGAGCGGGCTGTCACTTAGAAATAAGTATTTGTGAAAGATTATTTGGTAGTTATAGTTTAGAATACAGCATCATCTGATCCCAACAAGGTGCAGCTGAAGACTGAGCGATGGTTTCACTGCATAAATCTGAGTCCTAGAACAACTTAAGCTTTTCTTGCCTTCTATTTCTCTTTGATTTTTGCATCGTGGAATTGTTGCAAGGTTTTTACCTTTCATTCTTCAGCTGGGTTTGGAATTAGTTCGGGTTAAGCAATCTGATGCCATTGAACTTTGCTGACATTTGCCAAATTTGACTCTTAAGAAGCTGAATACAATGAACTGTCAGGGGTGTGTATAATATCACACTGTTAACATCAAGAGTTACAATACATGAAAATGCAACTTAGCATGTTAACTAGCTTATAAAGAGTGCTCTGTGTGGTGTGGTTCAGTTACTGTAATCTGGACTCTGTGCAGTGTCAGGTTGCCGGGCGGTCAGTGAGGTCACATGATCAAACCTCAGAGAGACGCTGTGATTGGCTGGCTGCAGCTGTAGAATGCCAGACTGCATTGTGCTCTGTTCACGTCACATGGGATTAAAGTTAGAAATGGGAAAGATTCCAGTGTTTATCTCTGGTGTGTGTTTACAACATGGGTTAACTCAAAATGGTTTTACAATGGCCAACATTTTTTAATTCTTCATCTTGATATAATATCTGCACAGGATAACTGCAGCGTGGTTAAGATTAGGGAAAGATCATCGTGCTTATGTTAATTAAAAGGCCGACGTTGACTGCAGGTCCGTGAAAGGACACAAAGCTTGATCTCCTACATGAAAGTCAGAGCTCCAGCTTTGCTTTCCCTCCTCTACATGCTGTGAGAGACACGCTAACTCCTGCATAGGCAATGAAAGTTAGCACTAGATGTAAACTGCGACCAGCAGAATCATCCAATATGGAAGCAATGCTGAGGACACTGGACAGTCTTGTTGGTTCTCACAGAGCAAGAAGCAAACTGCAAACCGTTAATGATCTGGATATGAATGTTTGATTAATACAGCAAACAAAGACAAGGTGGACGCTATCGTCTGATGACAAGCACTGGCAGCATTAGCATTGTTCCTATTCTAATGCAGCACTGGGAAATGAAAGCAAACGAAGACACGCTTCTTGGCCTTAAGTGACAGGAAATCTTCACGGAACGTGTTCTGAAAAAGCACAGCTCATTCTGCCCTTCAAAAATGTGCAAATCTGCCACGAAATAAAGATTTTCATAAGATGAAGAAGTAATATTTACAAACGGCTGTTTCTTATCCCACTGATAAAACAACTTAACGTGTGTGTGCAGTTAGCAGAGGTGCTACGTGGTTTCTGTACTGTAAGTGACTGTGCCAGCTGAGTGCTGACAGACCAGGTTATTCTGAGTCTGAACCGCCACCATCTCCTAATATAGTTGTCTGCTCTCTCACCCTTCCTCTCTCTGGATTAGCTAACGACAATCTTCTGGACGAGGGTTATAAATCATTTTGTTAGCTGCTAACACGCTGTGCTCGCTCTTTGATTTGTTCTGAGAGATGTTAGTTACACTGATGAAGGAAATCCTCTCCGTCAGCCAGAGCAGAAGCTGTGGAAGTTCAGCACATTACTGTGATGTCATGGGGTGAGATGGGATCGTGACCTTTGACCTTCCCTCTATTCACTCCTCCCTAGCCACAGTTAAACAGAGTAGAAGCTCTTTTGACCTGAAATCTTAACTTCTGTGTTGTATTTTGTTGTGCTATGTTCCCTCATTATATTGGATTATGAGCTGCTGTTCAGACTTGTTGCTCAACATTTCTGATAACTTTGTTGTTCCATGAACGAAATCAACAGCAAAACTCAAGTAATGGATAAACTTTTTGATTTCGACTGGCTTGTTGAACCAAGGTATTTTGATAACAGGTAACAGAAATGATTTTGAGTAAGGACAGTAAAGGACAAGCTGCCATCACAGGTGGACAATCAGATAAATAATAATCTCATGTTTGTGTATTAAAGGTACAATATGTGTCCGATAATGAAGTATTCTTACACAGCATTTCTTACATTCAAAAATTCAAGCGTACACCTTCTGAATTCAAAAGACAAGGTAAATTGACAATTAACTCATCGTAAAACACAACTGATCCAAACTCAACAGAAACAGAAGAAAACTCACCAAAACAGCCTTGTCTTTCCGGCTCATGGCTTTCCTGTCTCAGCCTGCCGTGCCGTCATTGTCCCTGGACTCAGAGTCCTGGTTGGAGCCCCTGTAAATCACCTCAGCACAGTTTTTCAAAGTGCCTCCTTCAGTCCTGATCCGGTCATGTTCACTGGGAAACTGCTGAACTCGGTTCTGTTGTCAAAGACATGAACACCAACAACCCCCCGGTGTCCCAAACCCCAGCTAAAGGTACAGTGTGTAACAATTGACCACCTGTCAAAGGTCAACAGCACATCACCATCACCTGCTAACTGTTGCACAGCTAACTGAGCTAACTAGCTAACAGCAGGTAGTAGCTACAGCAGAAGATCGCTACAGCCCGGAGTGGAGTGTGAGCAGCAGTTCGTGGACATGCTGGCGATGTGCTGCCTCCTATTCGTTTGGAGTGACCTTTGCCAGGTGGCCAGTTATTACACATTGTACTTTTAGCAGAAGTCAGGGTGTAGTTAGCCTAGCTTTGCATAAAGACCAAAAGGAAAGGAGACGCCTAACCTGGCTCTGTCCAAAGTTCTAACATACATCTATCATCACCTCTAATGCTCGCTGATTAACACCTTAAACTGTTTAAGGGGGAGTTATGCGATGGATCAGGTTATTGTGTCAGATTCCAACATGTAATGACCATAAATTTCAATTCAATTCAATTCAATTCAATTCAATTCAATTCAATTCAATTCAATTCAATTCAATTCAATTCAATTTTATTTGTATAGCGCCAAATCACAACAGAAGTTGTCTCAGGACACTTTCCATATAGAGCTGGTACAGACCTAGCTCTGTTATCTACAAAGAAACCAACAATTGTGTTTTTTAAACCTGTGAATACAGACTGAACAAACGTTTTAATTTGTGACTCTGCAACGTGCTCCTGGTCCTACTGTGTAGTTCAGTTATGACTGTTATGCATTCTGTCAAAGCCTTGGAAATGTCAGCCTCTCTATCAGGTATCACACAGTGCCTATGATGCATGCAATCAAAGATCCTGATGATCCCATTAGTTTGCTGCACACCACTTTGCTAACAAGCATGAAGGTTCATTTAGCGTGATCATCCAAGTCTGTTTCAAAAACATCAAATTCCTCAGATGACAGAACCAGAAATTAATGCAGAAAGCTTTCTTACTTCTTTGTACTTGGTTACTTTACTCAAGTGTTGTCCTAACTGGTGTCTGGGGGCCGTCGGGGGTTCTTGAGGATGTTGAAAGCAGTCTGCAGTAGATTTAGCCTCCCAAAGTCAGCTTTGTACACGTGTCAAGGTCACATTTCACTCAAGAAACAGACGTAGAAAAATGCCCCTTCAAACTGCTGAATATCGTGAACAATGATTTAAACTGGACGTCTTTAATCTGCCTTTTTCCTAAACTGTACCCTGCACCCTGTGACCGGCGGTCAAACGACCTTTCATTACTTTTTACTTAAGTTTTTGGGTAATTCTGTGTTTACTTGTGGAACTCATCATGAATGGGTTTGACTGTCAGATGGTGAATCATTGTCAACCTTCCCAAAGGGAATTACTTCTGCAGGGATCTGGGTCAGTCTGCAGCTCTGGCCTGGACATTTTTGTTCCTAATGTTCAGTGTAACCTGATCTGTCAGTTAGAGTCTGATGCACGCCATGACGTGGCCTGAGGCTGAAAGTGATCCCACTTTGCCCCATACGCTGCTGCTTGTTGATATGTTTAGCTTCCTGCAGCTGAGCACTGAGCTTCAGAAACAGGTGCTGCAGTTTATTTATGGAGGCAGGATGAAGGCCTGCACGCTAACAGCTAAAGTCTACATGTCACACTTGAACCAGAGACAAATTTAAAGGCAGCATCAACTATCAAACTTTTAGTTTAGTTATACATATATACATGTCCAAACACAAAGTCTGGTTTATCAGCAATGTAATTATGACACTCTCCCGGGTCACAATCTGTTCTGTGTTCTCCTCCCTCAGGGTGACCAAGAGGTGAAGGCCATCACACCAGGAAATGAGCCGGCAGAGCCCAGCAGCAGCACCGGTGCCAGAGCCGAGGTGGAACCGGACAAGTTTGAGCTCCCTCCAGAGTCGGACGAAGAGTACATGGTGGTGGAGGAGGCAGACTCCTCGGCAGCCAGCCGCATGAAGAAGACTGGGCTGACGCGCATCGAGAGCTTCAAAGCAACCTTCTCCAAGGAAAACATGAGCAAGACCCGTGAGAACCTGGGCACAAAGGTCAACAAGTTGAGCGAGCGCATCGTGACGGCCGACAGGCGTGAGAAGATCCGCCAGTCCGGCGAGAGGCTGAAGCAGTCGGGCGAGAGGCTGAAGGAGACCATCACCAAAAGCGTTCCCGCCAAGCTCAACCTGAAGAAGGAGAGGACTGTGGCGGAGGGCCAGGAAGGAGCCGAGGGCACCACGGAGGGAGCGGTTCCCGTCCCTCCTCCCAAAGGCCGCAAGGGCACCCCAGATGCTGCCAAGGCGGCTGGCGACGAGGGCAAAGCAGAGGAGTCTGAGGTGCCGATGTACGACATGAAGCAGCTATCGTAAACCACGAGACAGTCACAAGATCTGGGCCATTTTCTTTTGGACCACTGAGGCCACATGGAGGGAGTGAAAGAGAAGGTTTTAAGGTCGCTGCTCCAAAGCAGAGCTGCAAGAGCGGAAATACTGATGAATAATGTTTGTTCAAACGTTGGAAAGAAGGAAGGAAGGAAGAGAGCAGAGAACAGGCCGGTCACAGATCCAATCTGACTGAACATCAAGCCAACAACCACACAGATTCCTGAAATCACTGAGGACATTTCACACACAGTTACATCTGTTCTGGACATTTATCATCCAATCAGCAAATATTTTTAGAATTTAATTGTTTTGTGTTCAATGTACACTGACTTTGGGAAAATAAATGAACAAAGTGTGGAGTTGACAAACGTTTCCCGTCATCACAGCACTGCTGCTCACCTGTTTTTGCATGTTGATAAGATTGAAATGTTGGATGATGAAGCTGTAACAGGGTTCAGGAACGTGATGAAGAAGTGTCAGAGAGTTTTGAACTCATTATAGGTGAAATAATTAAAGTTAAAAGGCTAAAAACTGTGTCACTGAGGGTCGACTTCAACGAACTTGACTTCACAGTAAACAAAGAACAAATTTCTGTTTGCCGCCAACAATCAAGAGGCTCCTCTATGTTCCTGTAGAGATCTTCATGAGTCCAAATGTCCAGATCTGTATAATGTTTACTGACACACAGACCCCAGACCTGCAGCAAAACAGCGGGACCCTACACTGGACCCAGTTCTATACAGAGAATCACTTGGACCTGTCCCAAGTCAAATCCCAGGTGGGAGTCCTGGTCACCAGGAGCAGGGAGCACCACCAAGTCCTCTGGTTTTTTGTGAAGTGGAGACAGATGAACCACTTTGATCTTCTACCAGATCAGAACAGAATTAACGAGAGCAAGACCTGAAAATCTGTTTGATTGAATACAGTAAATCAATGAGAAGTTAACGAGCCGAGGACCTAAATAAAACAACTGCAATATTTCAGAAATTCTACCGCATCGTTACATAAGAAAAATACCTCTAAGACAGGGTCAGGGTAAACAAGTCTTTAATTATTGATTGATAAATATCTGAATAATGGATTAACTAGTATAGAAGATGTGTATTGTACAAAGCTTTAGTGTGATAATGTTTGAGATGACAGAACAGTGTTTAGCTCCAGAATTAATTCGCCATCGACTGGTGAAAATATTCCACTCTGACTCTAAAATACAGATTATTAAACACTGATTATTTTTGAGGGAAATTCACTTTGTGTGTAAACAGAGGAGTTTTATTTGGGGGAGGGGTCTCAAACTTCCAACTGGGACGATTTCATAAAAATCCTCCACATCTTTGAATTGATTGTTAATGTTCCCCAATCAAAGCTGTTTAAGTGGTTTATTATGAACGTGAACACCTGACTGTGACCTACAGCTCATCATCAAGCTGAAAACAGTTTTCTTATGAGGTTTTCACCCGACGGTAGTGATGTGACAGCACTGTGGCTGATGTTTACTCTGTAAGCAAACCTTGTAAGTTCAGTCGACTTTATTTTTACAGTATCTTTGGTGTTTTTAGCGTTTCAGTGCGTGACTGCATGGCCGTAGCTCGTCAGAGATGTTTGTGTTTGACTTTCATGTTAAGAAAATAAAAGTTCACATGAATCATTTCTGTAACCAAAGTGACGTCTGCGCTTCAATAATTACAGTGAAAAAAGGATTTCAGGTTTCTTCAGTGTTTTCAGAGAATCTGTTTCACCAACCTGTAAAAAACTGATGAAGAGTAGGAGCTTCCTCACTGGATTCTTCTGATGAATGAAAACACACAGAGGTTGCTTTCATAAACGAGCTATCATATTAATACAGCAAACTTCTACTACACCATATACTACTACTAAACATGTACTATATATTTAACATATGAATATTATTATCCATATTCATAAAATCTAATGTTTTGCCATCTATACACGTTTAAAGTATTTCTACCTACATTTTGCCTATATATCTTTATATATTGGCACCATTTATTATATTAATCACTTCAAACTGTTTAATGAAATCCTCGATTTAAGATGGCGGAGCTGTAATCAACCCACTGAAGAGGCAGATCGGTGCATTCGAAGCGTCAGTCATCTTCAAAATCGGCTGCGATTGGCTCAATTCTCACATGTGAGAAGAGAAGGAGGACCTCCGTTCAACTCAGACTGTTATTGGCTTCTCCAGTTGCTAAGCTTATGTGTCATATCGTGATTGGTCAAATGAGGCATCATTTGAAAGCTGAGACTCCAGAGTGACTTGAGACAAGATGGCGTCCTTCTGCGCACGTTTCTGGAAGTTGTAATGAGGAAAGCACCAAGACGAGCTCATCGCCTGCTGATCTGAAGGGAGGAAACGTCCCTCTGTGGAGTATGTTCGTGTTTTGGACTGAATATTTTACTTTTTCTGGGCCTTTGTGTTATCGATCTGTGGACCGGTGAAGGTTTGAATTCTTTATTCTTTTATAATTTTTTATTGGCAAAACCATCATCATCCTCACTGAAAGTCTGTGCTGCAACCGAGACTTTAAGGAATTAAAGAAAAAGTCAAATGAATCAAACGACATGAGAGAAGAACGTCCGAGTGTCGTAGCGCCGTGTTCTCATTCTGTTTTCTGCACAGCTCGATGCTTCAGACCCTGAGGACACTTTCACGTCTTCCTCACGCTGTGGGGACTCGGGCCAGCTCAGGTCGCCATGATGCGACTCGTTAAACTTCAGGGCGCAGACTCGGGTTGAGGTTGGTTGAGGTTTCAGGTGTCTCAGGTGTTTTCAGGTATTTTTGTGTGTTTAGGTATTTCAGGTGTTTTTGTGTGTTTTCAGATATTTTTGAGCGTATTGAGGTGTTTTTGGATGTTTTTGAGAGTCACTTTGAGAGTTATTGGATGTTTCAGGTGTTTCTATGTGTTTTCAGGTGAGTGTTTGTGTTTTCTTTGCAGATTTTATTGCTGTGATTAGATTTTGTGTTTTTTTTCTACCCGTGTAGCGTTTCACAGTTGAAAACTAAACTCAGCGCCCTCTGCTGGACAAACTACGCTCTGAGGTTTCTAAATGTTTCTTTGACATGCTGCTTCTGATCACACCACATTTCTAACTATTCTCCAGGTGCTGTCACTGACGTGGTATTCACACATGTTTGAATCACTCACCTGAGCAGGTGGAGAAATCTGAATACAAACGTCCTTCATGACAATCTGTCAATCACTGACCCCGAACAGAGACAGAAGACAGCCTGGACAATAGCCAGGAGACTAACAAAGACACTCAAAACCAAACACGTGCCACACGAGTCATTTTTTTTTTTATTGCAAACCATTTAGAAAACAGAACAAAAGCTCATCTGTTTACTGTTGAAATGTTTTATTGGTGTGTTTCTGCATCATCAGCTGTGTTTTATTTGCTATTTATTTCTTTATCTGTGCTCATGAGTTTCACGTCTCTATTAGATGATTGTTTTATATAAATAAAGTAAAACTAGGAGGAAAATGATCAGCAGGAAAGACCATTGTGTGATTGGTAGCTGATTGGCTGAAACGTGTGTTCGGTCCTTTAAATGCTAACTAGCCTAAACGACCGTCGTCTCTGCAGTGGAACAATAAAGTTTGATGGCGTCACTCACAGTCGGAGCCTCACTTGCAGTCACAGAGCAGAGCGGCGCCGCGTAGCGTCCAGTGCTCTGCCGGCTGCACGCTCCTCAGCTGCAGAGAGAAGATGAAGTTCAGGTCAGTCCGGCGCGGCTTCTTGTAGACCGGACACGAGTACAGGCTGACGGCGCCACCACCACCACCGCCGCCGCCGGGCAGCCGCTTACTGTCGGCCATGCTGGCTGAGCTGACAGCGTACACATGGACCACAGGGAGCGGAGTGAAGAGGACCTGAGAGGAGACAGCAGAGAGGTGAAATAGGTGTAACACTGTTACATATCAAGGATTCCATTATTAATAATTGATCATTTCATTCATGCATTTTTTCTTTTCAGTTAAAATTGTCCTTTAATTGAAATCTTTTTATTGATGGATTTTGTTGCTTTCTATTATTTTCCAAATATTTTTTTTACCATTTTCTTTTTTCCATTTGAATTTTTTTACATATATTTACTGACATTGCTTCATTTCATTATTTAAAATTTTCAATGCAGTAGTTCAACTTATTGTTTTAAATGAATCACACACACACACACACACACACACACACACACACACACACACACACACACACACACACACACACACACACACACACACACACACCTTGGGCGGGGCCTCAGTGATTTTGGCGCCCCGTCGGTCCCATCCCGCCCCATCCAGGTAGAGGCCGTAAATGTAGACTCCGCCCATGTCTTCTGGGGGCGGAGCCAACACATCCTCCCTCATCATCTTAGTGACGTCATTGCTGAGGGTGACGGTATCCAAGGCCCAGCCCCTGGACAGGTTGGACCGTGTGGTCTCCTGGCGCATGGCGGTCAGAAAACCCTTCGAGAAACACACACGCACACACAAAGCTGACTGGACCAGACTGAGGACATGTGTTTCTGAGGTCCTGGTGTTCATGAACCTGAACCGACCTGTGGGTTGAAGAAGCCAGTGAGCCAGAACTGGTTCGGCCGGCCGGAGCCGATCCAGCCGCTCAGCTGCTGGTTCCTCTCCAGCAGCTCGCCGAACCAGAAGCCCAGCGTGGCCGACGGCCAGCTGAGCCGCAGCCACAGGCGAGGGATCCGGGCGTCGAACATGCAGTCGAGAGCGTCGCGCAGGTCCTCCGACATGATGATGGTGCCTGCGGTGAAGGAGGTTACGTCAAATAAACAGACGCATTGTTCAGTGTGTGCGTGTATGCGTACGTGCGTGCATGCTGTGACTGACCATCGATGGCTAGTTTGAGGTCGGTGAGCGTGCTCCGTACGCTGCTGATGACTCGCTGCATGCGGTCCACTTCCTGGCGCAGGAAGATGTTCATTGGCTGAAGCGGACCCATCTTCTGCAGCTGACCTTTGACCTTCAACACACACTCAGAGATCCTCAGTATTTCTTACAACACGTGTCTTCATACAAACAGAAGCAGCTCAAAGTCCTTCACTACAATAAAAAAAACCCGCTCGGTTTTGGAGAGCATCGTCGGCACTAAACACACCTCATGAGGAACGTAGTCAGGCGGAAGCTTCTCCAGCATCTCATTGGCTAGTCTCTGCACGCTGGCCTCCCTGGTCTCCCCGGCCCCGCCCCCGCCGTCCTTCGGTTGGATGTTGATGATGGTGCTCAGTGTCTCATTGGCCAGGTTGGTCTGGTAGGTGATGTCAGCATTGGGGTGGAGCCCAAAAACCTGGAGACACAAAGACAACGGTTCAGCGATGGAGCTGCTGGAGTGTGTTCAGGAGCCCTCCGTGGAAATGTGTGAGTAACAGGAACAGCGTCGACTCGCTGTTCTCGGACATCCAGCCTTCAGGTTTCTGAGTGCGCTCTGACCTCAGGTGAGTCGACCAGCGGCAGGGTGTCGATGTGCTGCAGGACGTCCTGGACCGTCCTGGCCCTGCTGGGGATACTGTAGCCTTTGTAGAAGCAGAACTTGTCGCTGAAGGTGTTCTCGCTGAACCACACACGAGTGAAGGTGTTGAGGAGACGTTTGTCCAGGTCATCTGTCACCCGGCCGCCATACTGGACCTCACCTGGGTATGGACAGGAGGGAACAGGGTCAGACGGGAGCATGCAGTGATGGCCAAGCTGGTTCGGGAGTTTCTCGTCTGGTGGATTGAAGAGCAGAGCAGATTTGAAGAAGACAGACCCAGCATGTAGCGCAGGCAGCTCCAGTTGACTCCTCTCTTTGAGTCCAGGTCGTCCAGGTGGTTCTGCACAAACTGCATGCTGGAGGTAAAATCTGCCTGGTTGAACTCGTAGGGGATGTTCCAGCCGAGAGGACCGAACTTGCGTCGCTCCTGATAGGATGAGAGGTGGAAGAAAGAGGGAAAAATAAGACAAAGTGTTCTGTGGTATATTACTCTTCTTCTTCTTCTTCTTCCAAACCTCATTAGCTAGATGTTGTTAACGAGTCTCAGACACTCTAAACTTGCTGCAGTCAAAACTCTTGAGTGCGGTCACTTCCTGCAGATACCTGCACGGTGGTGTGCAGGAAGGCCACGGCGAACAGCAGAGGCTTCCACTGAGGCAGGTTGCTGATCTCTAACTGATCCTGAGTGACGCCACTGAAGGTCCTCTTCAGACCAGCTTTCATCCCTGACAGACAGAGGAGCGAGGCGCAGAGGAGGAACCATGTTTCCGGAAGAAAAAACATGAATGGGAGGATTCATTCAAGACATAACGGAATTAATGTCAGTCAATGAAGCAGCCATGATTAAATGAATCATAAAGAGGGACAGAAGTTTAAAATATCACAAAATAAATCAGTGAAGGAGGAGGAAGAGGAAGAGGAGGAGGAGGAGGAGGAGGAGGAGGGAAGTATTCACTGAAGTAGAAAGAAAAGGAGTCTTACCAAGAGGAGGTTCATTGGTGAATTTGATGGAGGACTGAAGGAAAGTGATGGGGAATCTGCATACACACACACACACACACACACACACACACACACACACACACACACACACACACACACACACACACACACACACACACACAGTGAAATCATATACATACACACACATGATGCTAGCACGTGTTATCAGTCACCTGGGGTGCACGTCGGTCGTCAGCCACACCCGGAAACCTTTGTGCACGCTCTCTGGCGCCGCCGCAGTGACCGTCTCCAGCAGCTCATCCAGGAAGTCCAGTCCCAGGTGGCAGTTCTGTAGGAGGAGCCATCCGCCGTCCGTCATGCTGGCGGCCAATAGCCTGCGAGCGTGAACCTCTTGGCCCTGCCCCATGGAGATGGGACGGCACGGTGCCCCCTGCAGGTGGAGATCAGGACTCTGCTGTTCATCCGTGCATCCCTCTGCTTTCAGCTCACTCATCCACCACCTGCCCATCATTTCTAGAGCTAAGGCTCACCTCAAAAAGGTGGTTTGAAGATGGATGATACTGAGCCCTTCTTACAGGACATCTAACTTCTATCAACACATCGAGTCATTACAGTCTGGTCTCCTGGAAATTCTACGTTTATGGAGGCAGTGCAAAGAGCTGGACTGTGACCCCAGAACCCAGAAACCATCCATCTTTTCATCTTTTGTTTCCTCCATCCACTGATTTGTTTTCAGTCTCTCTCTTATGTCTCCACCTGTTGTGGTCAGTCATTCACCTTGTTCTTGGCCAGTCTCTCTATGTTCTCAGTCGGGTCAGAGCCCATCGACAGCAGGCAGACCATCGGCGTTCTGCTGTCGCTCTCTGCCAACATGGTGTCCAGGTTCAGAACCAGACCTTCTGCATACTGTTGACCCAGAGACTCTGAGATGTAGTGACGCGCCTGGTGGACACACACAAACACACACACTGCTTCATAAACGCACACACCTGCTGTCACTATTAGCACTATGTTGCTAACTGTTAGCATGAGATCAGAAACTGTTACTACTGTCAGCTTCAGATCTGTTACTGTTAGCGTTGAAACATTATGTTAGCTCTTTAGCTGTTCACATTACAGCTCTATTCATTAGCTTCACTGTCTGAAACTGTTAGCATTATACCTTTAGCTCTTATTGTTATGTTATCCTGAACTGTTAGCGTCTCATCTACTGCTAGCATCACATCCACTGTGTTAAAGTCTGAATGAAATCACCATCCCACATTCTTCAGGTTTTTCAAGTTTTTCAGTTGAAGTCAGACTTCAGTTTTTTGAACTTTTAGCATTAAGTCTGAGCATGCTAGCATTAGCGAGCATCTCCACGACTGTCCTACAGTTTAGTATGAACTGATTAAGCACTGATGTGGTCTCTGTTAGGTCTGTCTGAACCGTGTTTAGCAGGCAGACCTGAGCGGTGGTTCGGTCGGGACACCAGCTCCTGATGAGCAGGAGCTTCCGGAAGGTGTCAAGCTTTTCCTCGTACCCATCAGGCAGTGTGGCATCCTCTGGCGTGGTGTGGTCGAACCAGGTCCTCCAGGCACGCTCGTTCTGGCTCACCTGGACACATGGAAACATAACCTCTGTAAGTCTGTGTTCCAGCTTCACCTGTTCTAATGTTGCTGGATTTGGGTTTAACCTGGGTCAGGATCTGGGTGAATGGCGGCAGGCTAGACAGCTGCACCAGGTTGAGCCAGGTCTGATCCAGGATCCAGCGCCGTGGTTTGGATTCTACAGAGTTCAGATCCAGAGAGGCGCCACCTACACACATATATGACGCTTAAAAAAATTTGGGAAAAGAAGAAAAGACTGGAGAATGGAGGAGGAAGAGGATGGGCCTGTGACCTTTGATGAAGGTGAGCACCTCGGGGTGTGAGATGTTTCGGGCCTGAAGGTCGATCTTCAGAGCCAACAGCAGAGTGAACAGCAGTTTGTGCTCCTCGTACAGACTCCTGGCTGTGTAACAGTACACCTGAGGGAGGGACAAACAGGTGCGCAGTCAGTTACACCTGCAGTATGATCGTCCAATCAAAATCTGAATCTTAGTCTTATAGGCTCTGATTGACAGTTACATTTTCCAATACCAAGCTAAACAGGCCAGAATCACCCCAACAAACAAAAGTGCAGAATAGATCATATCTTTCTGTGATGGATGACTCAAGGGTCACATCTTCCAAAGCCTTGCTTGTGAGCAGCACCTGGAAGGTGAGGAAGTTGATGATGTTGCTGATACGTTTAGAGGTGAGCTGCGACTTGGCTGAATGCTGCATGGATGCGTCGAAGAGCCCCAGGAACTGGCGCAGAGATGTCTGGTACATGACATTGACCAGCGACATTTCCACGATCAGGAAGTAGAGGATGCTCCCCCTGGTGGCCACTGGCCGGTACTCCTCCCTGGCCTGGTTGATCTTCACCTCCGTCTCTGCTGCAACCGACAGCTTCTCACTTACCTAGAAGACAAAAAAACAAGACTGTGTCCTTCAACCAGAGAAACTCTGTGCTGTATTTCACCAACAGCTTCAATCAAACATGGAGGGATTAAATACCATAAACAGCAAAGAGTAGACACACAGACAGAGAGCGGTACCTCCTGAGCTGTGGTCTTGGTGACCCTCAGAACCTCAATCAGAGACTGGTCCTCCACTAAGGAGCCCTGTGTGCTGGTCAGCCTGAACAACAAGCTGTCCTCCAGCTCCTGCATCTTCCTCTTGTTGGACGTCACCTCCTCTAAGAGCTTCACTCGCTCCGCCTCCAGCTCCTGGTGGATGTCAGATTCAGATTTAAGAAGGTATTTAAGGTTTAGGATTTGTACAGGTATCACCGCACAGACAGTGACTTATCATTTGTATCCCCGGCGTACTTATCCACTGGCACTTCTGTGGACAAACAATCTTTATTATAGGAACCCATTAACTAACTACCAAACTAATTAGCTAACTACCAAATTGTTGAAGACTTACTATTTAGCTACATAGCTAGCTAACTGGTTAAATAGTTAACTGACTAATTACTGGTGTGGTGTAGTGACCTGTTTCTCCAGAAGTATGACCCGTCCCAGCAGCTGGTCCTCCAAGCCTCGCTGGGTGACGGTGAAGTCCACCACGGCCGTCCTGGCACTGACCTCGGGGCTGTATGCCGGGTTGGCCAGCTTGGTGGTAATATAGAGCATAAAGCCCTTCATCACATCCACCTCCTTATCTCCTACCTTGACCTGCAGGAGGACGATGGTGGAAGAACTCACATCATCAAACTCGTAACATGGTTTGGATACATCTCTGGATTGTTTTTCAAGTCACTGATGTCCCACTTTATAAGTTGATCCAGACTTGATGTAGGTTTTGTCCAGTATGTTGTCCAGGATGGGATCCAGTTCTTCCCCTACATCCTCCAGCAGCAGGGGGTGCCCCAGAGACAGACTGTCCTCCAGGTGAGAACGGAAATATTTATGGTTCAGAGACGTCACCTGGAACACAGAGGAGGACAACCAACCAAGCATCAGTGAAGCTATTTTGATCTCCTGTGTCTTCGGTTCGTTTACACTTCTCACCAGCAGGGGGTGCATGAAACTTTCTGAACAGGGTTGTAAAAAACATCCCTCCTCATCCTCACCTGTAGTTGCTGGTCTCTCTCTCTGTTCTGGATCCAGGTCTTGCCCTGGCCCTGGGGGTCTATCAGCAGTGGGTAGCGGGAGGCTTTTGTCACCACGATGCCGTTTTGGATCGACAGGTCATCGCTGGGTAAACCCTGCAGGTTCCACTCGCTCACTGTGGCGTTGTCCACCAGCAGACCAATCACATTCAAGTCCTGCAGGATAATATATTGATATGTATGTTTCACTTAGCTTACCACAAGTTCTTAAAGCTTGCATTTACAGGCAGATTTGAACAAATACTGGGAGAGAAATATCTGTACTACAACAGCTCAGTTATCAAACGTCCGCAGTACATCCATCAGTACAACAACAGTCTGGTTGTCACTCATCCCTCAAGAAGAAAGAAAAAGCAGATTAGCAAAACAAGAGAAATTAGCAATAAAAGTTCATCTCTAATATAAGCCTGTTTAAAATAAAGGCCTGGTTCCTTCTACAGGATATCTGAAGCATATATTTTCTACATATGACGTCACGTCACTCTTCTGTTGTGGCTCGAACTGCAGATGGAGGGCAGGAAGTGATTTTCTGCATAGGAAGCTCTATAACACACTCAAAACGTCGATGTTTTGCATCGTTTACGGTCACTGAAATTGATCAAACTGAGAAACCACAAGGAGCTTTTGATGATGAGGCGTCTGTGCTGATCTGGATACAACAGCGCCACCACGTGGCCTTCATAGGGAGGAGCTTTTGATCTGAAAACTGCTGATCCATCACACGTAGATCCTTTTCATGGATTTTATGGCTCAAGCTCTACAATCATTCACATCTTTTCTCAATGTGGCTGATACAGTTAGCAGGTATTCAAAACATGATCAGACCATGAAAAAGCTGCATAACTGCTGTTTTCAAAGAGACATTCACAGCTTGACATAAGCTGAATGAGCTGAAGCCTCCAATCAGGTGACTGTCTGAAGTCTTACAGGACTGAAGGGGATGAGTTTCTCCTCCATCTCTTTCTTCCACAGCTCCAGCAGCAGGCTGCGGAACTCCTGGTTAAAGGGGCCGGCGTAAGACAGGAAGCCTGCAGACAGAAGGACGTCCCCAACCAGGTGCTTGATCTGAGTCTGGAACCCAGCGCTGCTGTCGGTCCAACGAACCTGAAACACAACGAGGGATTGATTGATGGATGGATGGATGGATGGATGGATGGATGGATGGATGGATGGATGGATGGATGGATGGAGGGAGGGAGGGAAGGATGGATGGATGATGGACAGGTAATAGGCTGACCTTCTCTCCTCCCAGTCCATCAATTAGAGCCGTAGCATTGGCCATCTTGCGTCGGCAGGCCTGGGCATCGTCCTCCAGGTCCTGCTTCTCCTTCATAGCAGCGTCGTAAAGCGCCTGAAGTTCAGGCCACATCACTTATTCATACACTTAAAGTATTCAAAGATATCCACTGGATAAAACAAGTCAAATCCTGGGGTCGGTTTGACAAACATGGCTGATTCAGGATGGTCTGAGGAGGGCATCGCCTGATCTCTCACGACTCACTCTGTAATCTTTAGAAAACCATAAATTATGAGCCATGTTTCTTCTTGTTTGTCATTTGCTGCCACTGGTCAGCAGGTGTTGCTGACTGTCAGCGGTTTAGGAAGTATTCAGATACTTTACTGCAGTAAAAGTACGAATAGCGGACTGTGAAAATACTCCTCTACAAGTAAAAGTCCTGCATTCATACTTGAATAAAAGTATGTAAATACGATGTACTTAAATATGAACACCAAAAGTACTCACAGTCTGAAACGCGTGTGACATCATCAGCTACTCTGTGTGTGTGCGTGCGCGTGCACGTGTGTGTGTGTGTGTGTGTGTGTGTGTGTGTGTGTGTGTGTGTGTGTGTGTGTGTGTGTGTGTGTGTGTGTGTGTGTGTGTTACCTGCACGGCGTCCAGCTCCTGCTGCTTAGCGTCCAACTGTTCCTGAGCTTTGGCGAGTTCAACCTGAGCGACCACCAGACGAGCCTCCTGCAGGGCCAGGTTAGCCTGCAGATACACACACACACACACACACACACACACACACACACACACACACACACACACACTTAACTGTGTAACTTGGTTGCACAATTAATCCGACTCATTGCTCTGACACCAGCTGTTGTCTTGCATGTAGTAAACACTCGACCCCTCTGCATCTGTACCTTCAGAGGCAGCACCTCCTTGTTGATGCTGAAGAAGTCGGCCATGGCCTGAGTCCAGGAGCAGAGTCCCGCCACATTGCCGCAGATCCTCTTGGCTGATTCCAGGTTGTAGTCCTCCATGTCCAGGTAGGGAGCGAGCAGCTCCACCACCTCCTCTGTGATGGAGTCCTGCAGCACAAACATAGAGCAGAGGAAATGTTACCGCGTGTCATCGCCTGGAGTCTGGTTCAGTTCTGCTGCTTCATTCATTAGAAGGCCGCCATGAAACCAAGAACCAGGAGAACCAGACTTTGGCTGCAGCTGACACACAGTGACATCATGTCAACACTAATGTTCACACATCCTGCAACAAAAACAGCTTTTTATAGTCAGTGTGTGAGACTGATGGACACACACACACACACACACACACACACACACAGAGTGAGGGAAACTCCCTTCTCATTTTATCACACTACAGCCATCACCTGCTTTTAAATACTGTGTGTGTGTGTGTGTGTGTGTGTGTGTGTGTGTGTGTGTGTGTGTGTGTGTGTGTGTGTGTGTGTGTGTGAGAGAGACCTTGCTGAAGTTGAGCAGCATGCTGAGGAAGGCTGCGTTCTGCATCAGCTTCATCGCCTCGGCCCATGAAGGTCGAGGACAAGGTCGCTCAGGGTCGGGGGTCACCGTGTCGATCTGAGAGAAAGAGGCGAAGAAAGAAAGCGAGGCGGTTAAGGAACGACAGCACGGCACAGCGTCTACGTGAACCTCTGAAACCAGGTGAGACTCAGTGACCTTCCTCTGGAACAGCAGCAGAACGGCGTCCATGATCCTCATGATGAGGTGAGGAGGCTTCTGCAGCTTCCTCACTGTGGCGATGTCAGCTGGTTTAATGGTCTGCAGGCAGAGAGTTTATCTATGATCAGTCTCTCAGAGACCACTGGTAGTCTGTCATCAGCTGTCTCTCACTCTGCACTGACGCCCTCTGCTGGTAGAAGAGGAGTTCAGCAGGTGTGTGTGTATGTGTGTGTGTGTGAGAGAGACCTGTAATGCAGCCTCAGCAGCTTCCAGTGCTGGTTTCGCAGCTTCCAGTTTGGTTTCTGCTGCTGTTTTATCAGCTTCAATCTCGTTGACAATGAGTTCGGCTTTGTCCTTCACCTTCTGCACCTGCTGCTTCACCTGAAGGGGACGGATTCAAGTTTTACTTTCAGGCCGTTAGAGGTCGCGACAAACTGACAGACACACGTTTTAGCAGCTTACAGAGCAGCTGATGCTAACATGTTAGCAACCAGCGGGACTACAGGAGGAAACTCCAGAGCTGTCAGTCACTGAGCTCGTCTGAGACACAGGAGGTGTCTGACTTCCTCCTCCTCCTCCTGAGCTCTGAATGCCTCTTTCTTCTAGTTCAGTGTCTAGTTAGATGGATTTCACAGGTTTTAGGAGTCTGTTCACGCTGATATAGACTCATTAAATTATTAAACAATAACAGGCTACTTCAGCCTACATGATTTGGGCTGACAGTGTGCTCAGAAAACTCGTTTCCTTGGACCTGGCCTGTATCTGAGGACCCCTGCGTTAGAGGACTGCCTTGTTTCTGATTAACTCTTTTGGTAACCACATGATGTTTTGCCTCTTCGAACCTTTTCAGCAGCCTGAGCTTTCGCTGTGACCTCCTGCAGGACTTCCTCTGCCCTCTGGGAGGCGACGGCGAGCTCCTGCTCCTTCACCACCAGCTCCTCGGAGAGCTGAGACACCGACTGCTCCGCCTCCATCAGCTTACAGAGACCTGCAGGAGAAACAGCACATTCATGACGGCTCCTCCCGACTTCAATGAGTCATTTTGTCTAGAAAAAGAGAAAAATGTCTCACGGTCTCAGGCGACGTCTTCAAAACCCAACAAGAGTCAGTTTACTCTCACATACTGTCCGCTAAAGCTAATACAGTTGAACTGCACTATACAGACAGGCGTTTCTGTTATTGAGCCTGACCTCATTCATATCAATGGGGTGGACAAAATAATAGAAACACCTGTCAGTATCAGGCAATGCAAACCAGTTCCTACAAACTGACCCTCCAGTGAATCAACACTACCTGGACTGATCTCCACCTTCATGAAGGAGGATCTGCTGCAGGACTGTTGTATCAGACAGCTTTACTGGGCTGGACAGACTCAACTGGTCACTGACGTGTGACACAGAAATACAGACAGAAGCAGGAAAGAGGAATTCTAGCTTAAAAGATGATTTGATTAAAATGGTTCATTTCCTGTTGATCAACCAATTGACTGACTAAATGTTGCAGCTTTTCATGTGAGCGCGACGGCTCATCTGAAAGCGTATCTCCATATTTAATCCAACAGGCCGCCGTCTTACCCGTCTTCATGCGCTCGGCCAGCGTGCCCACGTGAGCGATCTTCTCCGTGTAGATGATCTTGTAGCTGTCGATGAAGGACAGGTAGGACTTGGGCGTCACAAACGTTTGACGGCGGAAACGCTCGAAATACTCTGCGCATTTCTCCGCCACCAGGTCCTGCAGGGACAGAGGTCACGTGACCAGACGGCTAAATACGCTGACAACATCACTGCATCATGGGTACTACCTGAAAGGTTCCCATGGTAACCACCACGCTCTGCTTCACATCCTCCGAGCAGCGGAGGTCCTGGTACTGAGACAGGAAGTGATGCGACACGGCCATCAGGGCGTCCCGAGGCCAGCGCTGGAACCAGTCCACGGTGCAGCCCGATATCAGGCCTGGGAACTGTTCGGGTCAAAGGTCAGGGTTCAGTTCAGCATGTTCTGTTGCTGCTCTACGTTTAATCTGGCTCCTCCTGGCCTCACCTTTAAGGCACGAGTCCGAAACTTTTCCCCGACAGGCGAGAAGCAGAGGACGACGTGGAGGTTGCTCCGCACGCGGGACAGGAAGAAGTCGTAGAGGTTTTCTGAGGTGGGAGGACGGCGAGGGTGCTGTCGCTTCATGACGGGGATCAGATCCTGAGTGATGTCATCCAGCTCGTCACGAGCAAACAGGCTGGAAACTTCACCGCTGGCCAAGACGTTGTTCATGTATTCTGTAAACGGTTTCAAAGCAGAGACAACAGACGGTTCAGCACCACCTGAAGCTGCTGCGCAGGTGTGTTAACATATGTATTATACATATGATATTTCAAGAGGACATCCCTGAAAATGTCTCTCTCTTCCTCCATCATCAAGACAAAACTGAATCAAACTTTGGACTAATTTCTGCGCAAGTTACTGATCACATTGATCAGGACAATCTGTACAGCTTCAGCTCCACTTCAGAACAGTCCAAACATCAGGACGTCCTCTGCACGTCAACGTTACGGCTGTAACAATGCAGCCTTCAGGGGACGAAATGTGTTTCCCTGCAGAGTGAAAAGAATCATCCTGCAGATGTGCGACCGGCAGGTACCGAGGAAGGCTTCGTCTTTAATATCGTTGTCGGTGAAGAGGAACGTGACTCCTTTTCCCTGCTGACCAGCGATACGGTACAGAGCCTTCAGATCCTCCAGCAGGTTACTGCAGCTGTACGACCTGCAGGACACACAAGCAGACACACAAAACACATGAAAGTGCAGGACAACACTCATGAAAACTGTCCAATCAACAGTCACCTGTCAGTCTGTTTACGCCTCTTGGTTTGTTTCTAAAATGTCAGAGTGAACAGGAACCGGACCAGAACTAAAAGGCAGGTCTGGACCAGGTCTGGACCAGGTCTGGGGTGGTTTTTGCGGGACTAAGTGACGTAAAGGTACTGAGGAGGTGGTTCTATCAGTTGTGTTTGTTCTCTGCAGCGTTTCCTGTTTCGTTGATTGAGTTGGTCGATTGACAGAATCATTAAGCCAATAAATGACGGTCGTGTGGTGGAGGCGTGAGGCATGTTTCCACCTGGTCAGTGTGATCTGGAAGGTTTGGTATCCTGCGATGAACGACGACAACCTCGTCAGGCTCTGCTTCCCCGAGCCCCCGACCCCGACCAGCAGGGCGTTTCCCTGCGGGGTCCGCAGGATCCGCGAGATCCGCATCAGGTGGATCATCGCGTCCTGCCATTGGACCAAACAGAGAGGGTGGTTCACCAATAGAAATACAGAGAGGGCAGACAGATAAATATTATGAAAGCAGAGAAATGTTTTCAAGTTATTGAGCCATTTGTTCGAATGTATTTTTGACCACAACTCCGATGGTGGTGTTTATCAGGTGACCCAGAAATGAGCCAATCACGGTGCTCCAAATGCTACTTCTTGCATTAGTGACTGACTACTAACCTCAAACTTCCAACATGGCCGCCTGATGAAGGTGATGAGTCAGACAGAAACTCTACTATTACCTTGAAGAAGACCAGGTCCATGGCTCCGCCCCTCACCGCCTCGTTGTACTGCTGCTGGAAAAAAGACAGCCGCTCTGCCAGAGCGTCCAGCGACGGGATTGGCTCATACACCTGTCAATCATATCATCTTTTACCAAAGGGATCATCAAACAATGCTTGTCATGCTAACATCTGACAGAGGAAGACCAAAGTCCTGAAAATGCTGAAGAACGTGGATTTACTTTAAATGTAAAATAAATGAACACATTAAAAATAAGACGTCATTGGATGTAACTCGTCTGCTCTGAGACCTTTGGAGCCTCCAGCTCGGCGTCTTCAGGTTCATCCCCCGTTGCCTCCGGAGCTTCGCGCAGGAAGTCCACGAAGCAGCAGCCCCACTGAGCATGCTCAGTCAGAGCTCTCCCATGATCCTCCACTGTGATCTGACAGAGAGACGGTCAGGAATAAACGTGCACTGTATTCAGCTCAGTTCTGGGACATTTCCACTTTTTAACAAAGGACAGTATGTGCATTTTTTGACAGTTTATTCATGAGTGACAGTTGAAAGTGGCATCACACACTGTTATTCATGCACAGCACCATCATTTATTGATCCCACCTCCCTTTATCTTCTACTTTTAATTGACTCTCAGTGTATTTACACAATCATCATCTGAATCCTCATCTAATAATGACGATAACACTAATAATTCTGCTGCAGAGGACTATTTAAAGGAATGAGCAGTATAAAACCAACAGACATCCACACTGGCACACACACCTTCTCCATGATGCTGCTGAAGGTTTGTCTGTCGCTGCTGTCGGTGAATCGGTCGGCGATCACTCGACAACATTCGTGATGGAAGAGAGCCGAGAGGAGCTGAGAGCTGTGACACACATCGGGCTTCACGGCGAGGATGCCCTGAAGACACACGAGACCCCCCCAAACACCCCATAATAAGTGAAACCGTACTGCTCACTGATCGACGTGTGACCTGAAGGTCCGGAGCTCCAGTTCTGGTGATCTTCATGTTTTCAGATAAGCTCGATGTGTGAATGTCAGAAGCCAAATGCCAGAATCCCACAAAACAAAGTGTCATTAACTAGCAGACAAGGAGTCAGCAGTAAGGCTGAGAAGAAGAAAGTCATCAATGAGGTGGAGTAAAGAAAGTTCAGAGTTTCCCTTAAATGTGGTGGAGAAAAAGAAAAAAGTCTCCCAAAGTGGAAAAATACAAGAAGCAGAACTACAGAGAGACATTTGTTCAGTTTGTCTTCTTCAGAAGTGAAAAGATTAACAACGCCGTGATGATGATGATGATGACGATGACGATGACGATGATGATGACTCTACCTGCCAGATTCTGCTGAGGTCCCTCAGGTTGAAGATGTAGTGAAACTTAGCAGGAGACGGTAACATCTGAGGACACAGAGGAGAGACGTTTCACTGGGTCTAAGCACAGAAGAGAGTTTCTACGGAGGCCACAGAGGGACAAACTGCAGATGTGTTCACATGGTTAAAAAAAAAAAAGGAAGGCAGAAGAAAACTGCACTCAGTGAACATGCGCTGCTGGGATACACATAAGGCCTTCAAAATAAAAGCATGACATGATAATTAGCAGCAAACAAGACACATTAAAGTACTTTCACTGTATGCACGACATGTATTTATTAATCTGTGCTTTCATTCAGTGAGTAATCAGAAAAGAAAAGGAAGCAACAGGAGTCAACCTCTCAGCTACGAAGCAGAATATTTTACCTTTGCCTTCACAGCCTGCCACACCCGTCTGGTGGTGGGTACGAGGGCGGCGGCGAGGGCGCACACCTCGGGGGCGAAGCCTCTCTCTGGGCAGAAGTATCCCTGAGCCACGGTGCCGAAGATCTTATCGATGGAGGAGTTGGAGGGCAGCGTGCAGTTAAAGATGGAGAACTGTCTCTTCAGGCGCTGCGGGATGTCGTTGCGCCCGCCGCCGGGGTGGATCATGGCTGCCACCAGCTGTCAAAGGTCATCACACTCTTTACTGACGCTTTTTTCTCTCGTGCCTTCTGTCAGTTTCACCTGGGTTCTGGAATATTCTCTGAAGAAATACTATGAATACTCAGGTTGATACTGTACTACAGTGTGTGTACTATGTACCTTCTGATTCTGATTCTGATTGGGTCATCCCCTGTACCTAATAAAGTGGCCACTGAGTGTATGACGTTACAGTAATGAAATTAACCTGCAGCAAGTACAGTCTTTATTAACCCATTAATGGTTGAAGTGTTGAAGATCCATTTTTTATTTTTCAAACTATTTGAACTTGAGATTCAGTCAAACTGAAGCTGTGAACAGGAAACAGAACTGTGACGCTGCCAACGCCGCCACATCACCTCGTTCATGTTGTTACCTGAACGTCCACCACAGTGATGAACTCTCCTGGACGATCCAAACTGTAGAAACCTCCCTGCTCCATCAGCTGACGCACAATCTCATTGGTTATCTGTGGGAGACAGGGGGCGGGGACATAGACCTGATTGGTCACAGCTCAGTCATGTGATTGGTTGTAGAAGTGTGTCCACGCTATGTGATGCTGTGCTATTATTCTACATTATGTTCACATGTTTAAGTGTTTTGTTACGTTATGTCATACATTGTATTTTTGCAGTCATACAAACACAAAGCATCATTATTTAATCATTTCATATATTTCTGTCACTTCACTTGAGACAGTACTGCAGTATTACTGTGTGTATGCACACTGCTCATCATGAAACTTTGAGTTTAGCTATAATTTCTATTTTTCTTTCTATTATTATCTAAATTTTACATACTTCTAATTATTCATTATTAACTTTTATTTATTTATCTGTATTTCTTTCTGTCCTCGTGCTGCTGCAAGAGAGCGTGAAGCTGACCTGATCTCCCCACTCGTTGATGACGGGCATGTTGATGTCATCTATGAAGACGGTCATCTTGCGCCCGGCCGGCGGCCCGTAGGTGGCGCCCATCCGTTTGTCGATGTAGCTCTCGATGGTTCTCTGGAACATGCTGGGCAGCGTGGCCGATGAGAAGTTCAGCGTCTTACTGAGATGGAGCTCCGGGTCGAGCTTACTGGTGTAGCCCTGCAGGAGAGAACAGCGTAGCATTAGCATTAGCATTAGCATTAGCATTAGCATTAGCAGGCTGAGGTGAGACCAAAGTGCACAGCTGTCTCACTTTAATCATGACGGTCTTGGCGGTTCCCTGCTCTCCGATCAGCAGCACAGCCTTCCTCTGCTTCACGATGGTCTGCATCAGGAAGTCCGTCCTCACGTTGTCCACATTGGGAACCAGGATGGACGAGTAGTCTGGGATGTGGTCTTTAGGGTAGACATAGTCTGGGACCTGCATCATGACAATAAGTGTAGAATCAACTGAAAATATGAATCGTTGTGTTTTTGTAATATTTACAGAGAGAGCAGCTACTCTTCCATACTCCGCCATGTTGCGCTGCAAAGTTCCTACAGAAGCCCAGAAGGGACAAACCAAGCACTGACTCTCGAGAGGAACTTTTGCACTTTTTTGCAGCTGCTGCAGTTTCTCTTGCTTAAAAAGGGGCGGTTGTGAGTCGAGGGATATTCAGGTGGTTGCAATCTGTAAACTCACCTCTAGATGCCACTAAAACCTGCACGCTGGACCTTTAAATTAAGTTCCTGGTTAAGATCTCAAACTTCTCAAAAATAAAAACCACATCCGGCTGGATTACGGGATACAGCCAGAACTTTGTGTCTGATGTGAAGCTGCAGGAGCTTCGGTTGGAAAAACTCTGAGGAGACTTAAGGAGAAATTTAGAGTTGAATTAATTACACTGGGTCTCAAAAGAAAAGTGTTATTAACCCCAATGTATTACTTATTTTGATTTTTATACCCAAAAAGAAAATGCTCCTACAACTTAATTTTCAACCTATTAAGGAATTAGATTTTTCTTTGCTAAAAGTTACCTGAGAAGATAATTCCTGTGTTTCTCAACTATATGCCAATTTACAAAGAGAGTACAAATTATTATTTACTGTACTTGACAAGATGGAACATTATACCGGTTTTGGAGAAACTGACTTGATAAGAATGTCACCGATGCACAGTATCTCTTCTGATACTGATGAGAGGCCCCCGACGGACACGAGGATCCCCTCTCAACTTGAGGTTTTATTTGAACTTCGGACTTGGAAGTCTTTGGTTTTTGTTCTGCTGTTTTTTTGTTCACTGTCCTTGTTCGGGATATCATGGGTAATGTTACACAAGTGTACACAGGTTGAAAAGAGTATATGCATCATCAGGAATATAAGATAGTCACACTAAATGTCAATGGGCTGCATAACCCGATCAAAAGGAGTAAAATAATTGCTAAAATGAAACGAGAAAAGCTGCAGGTAGTTTTTTGGCAAGAGACTCATTTGTCCTCTTCAGAACATGAAAAATTTAAAAAATTTGGATTTCAAAATACCTATTACTCATCTCATAAATCAGCCCGTAGGAGGGGAGTGGCTATACTGATCCCTAATGCAGTAAATTTTGAATTTATTTCAGAAGTGAAAGACAAGGAAGGGAGATTCGTTTTAGTAAAGGGTAAATTAGACAATGAAGAAGTAACTCTACTTAATGTGTATGCCCCCCCAGGGAGCAAAAAAATGTTCTTCAAAAAATTGTTTGAATTGATAGTTTTAGAAACACGAGGAATTCTAATTTGTGGTGGTGATCTTAATGTCCAACTGCAACCAAAATTAGACACATTTAATCAGCGCCAAAAGAAAAGTCCTAACGCCATCCTAGTTCAGAGGATGCTTACAGAGTTGGGTCTGATAGACGTGTGGAGAGAGTCTCATCCAGGAGAAAAACAATTCACCTATTATTCCCCATGTCACTCGGTATACTCACGAATTGATTATTTGTTTATGTATAAGTCAGACTGGCACAGAGTCAGGAACTGTAAAATTGGGATTAGGGATGTATCCGATCATTCAGGGGTGTACCTAACCCTGCACCTAACTAAGCAACGGAAAAATACACTTTGGAGACTTAATACAAGCATTTTAAATGATAAAACAGTTCAAAAACAGATTCAACAGGAATTTAAAACTTATTTACAAAATAACGATAATGGGGAGGTGTCTCCAAATATTTTATGGGACGCAGCAAAGGCAGTTGTTCGAGGCAAAATTATTGCCCTCACAGCTTTTCGTAAAAAGGAAAAACAGAGAAGACTTGTAGAGCTACAAGCGGAAATGAAGTCATTAGAAACTAGACACATGGAACGAAGAGATCCACAAATATTAATTAAAATAAACAAAATTAAACAGGATATAAATGGTATATACGATGAAGAAATAGAAAAACAACTTAAATTCACTAAACAAAAGTATTATGAGACAGGGCATAGGGCAATGAAACTACTCTCCTGGAGGATTCAAAAACAGCGGGGGAAAAATATGATTTATAAGATTAGAAACCCCAAGACACAAAAAGTTTGCAGTGAATTAGAGGACATTCAACATGCTTTCGAACTATATTATAAAGAACTATATAACCAACCGACCATGGTAGATATTACAACAATAGAGACTTTTCTAAGTTCGCTAGATTTGCCATCTATAGGAGAACAACAAAATAAAGAAATTATGACTGAGATAACGGCAGAAGAACTGAACAAAGCCATTTCGAGATTGAAAGCTAATAAGGCTCCAGGTTCGGATGGCTATCCGTCTGAGTGGTACAAGACATTTAAACAACAGATAACACCTGTTCTGCTTAACTGTTTCAACCATACACTGAGAACAGGAGAAGCCCCCCAATCATGGAAGGAAGCAGTTATCTCTATCATCCTGAAAGAAGGGAAAGATAAAAATGAATGCAGCTCATACAGACCAATATCAGTCTTAAATGTAGACTATATGCTTCAATCCTATCTAGGAGACTGGAGTCCATTGTCCCGGAGCTGGTAGATTTGGACCAAGCAGGTTTTGTACTAAACAGACAGACACAGGATAATTTAAGGAGAACTTTACAGGTGGTGAAAATGAATGTGCTGCCACGGCTTCTTTTTCTCTTCCAGTCTTTGCCTCTAGAGGTGCCCCAAAAACAATTTGATGAGTGGAATGCCTGGATCTCGAGGTTCATTTGGAGCAGTAGAAGACCTAGGGTACAGTTCAAGACTCTGCAGCTAAAAAAAGAGAAGGGAGGGAGAGCTTTACCATGTTTACAGGATTATTACTATGCTGCACAGTTGAAACCCTTAGTATACTGGTGCTCTCCAAATTATGAATCTAAATGGAAATGCTTGGAAACTACACAGTTAAAAATTCCAATACAATCTATTATAGGAAATAAAAACCAAGCAGAAAAACATTATAACAGTTTGAATCAATGGACTGTATTCACTCTCAAACTATGGTTTAAGGTTCTGAGGAAGTTACAAATAGAGAAACAGGCAAGAGTCTTGAATTGGATAGCATATGATCCAGAATTTGAACCTGCTAGATTGGACAGGGGCTTTAAACAGTGGGTTAGGAGAGGGATCACGTCCTTTTGTTCACTCATCTCAAACAGTAAATTTCAGAGTTATGAGTCTATCTCAGCCACATTTGGACTGGAGAAGCAGGACTTCCATAGATACCTGCAAGTCAGAGACTATTATAATAAAAAATTACAAATGAAGGAGGAGAAGGAACACAATTTACTCTCTATATTTCATGAGGCTTATGAAAAGAAAGATAATAAAAAGTTGGTCTCAAGAACATGTGGAAGTATACAAGCTTCTAAAAATCATTCCACGCTATCCATTAAACAAAAGTGGGAGAAGGAGTCAGAAACACAAATATCAGAAGAGACCTGGATAGAAATATGTGAGACACAGGCAACCACTGCAAACTCCAGATCTCTACGAGAGTTCGGCTGGAAGAATGTAGTGAGATTTTTTATAACTCCTAAATTAACAGCACTACGAACAGGCACACAGAGCCGAGGCTTTTGTTGGAGACAATGTGGAACCCCTATGGCTAACCATGTTCATGTTTTTTGGTCCTGTCCGAAAATCCATTTATTTTGGAGGGAGGTATTAACCGAAATAAATAAAATTATAAGAGTGGATTTGGAATTTTCTTTTGTTGTTTTATATCTCGGCAAAATTTCGAAAACAGTCTCGCATAAGGACAGATACTTGTTGAAGATTCTTCTGGCTAGTGGTAGGAAAGCCATAACCAGAAGGTGGATGCAAGCAGATCCTCCAACACTGATCCAGTGGCACGGGATCATTCATGAAATTTACTGTATGGAGAAACTTACTTTTATTTTAAGACTCCAATTGGAGAAGTGTATGGAACGCTGGGAAAAATGGATCGAATATGCGCCTTGAAAAGTGTGACATTTGGCTATGATGTATGTGTATGCACAGTATGTATGTGTAATAGAATACTTTGATTTTAACTGTACCACCCATGATGATCTCATGTTCTATTTACATGTTTAGAAATAAAAAGTTTAAAAAAAAAAAATTTAGAGTTGAAGGAGGTTAAACACAGAGCTGTGTCCTGGACCTCGTACCATGTTCAGCGTCAGTCTGGAGGACACATGTTCCTCACTGGAATATTGTCTGCAGTGTAAAGAGACAGTTCAGTGTCCACAGACCTTGTTGGACCAGTGCTCCCACTGTCCCTGCTTGTTGACGGTGAACTCAAAGATGGTCTGGTCGTCCTGAGTGTGTGGCAGGTCCAGAGACGAGCTGTGCTGCTTCAAACGGAACAAACCTGTTAGAGCCCCCTAGAGGACAGCTGGACTCTAAACCTTTAGAAACTCAAGATCCAATTTCTGTTACCAAATACATAATACACACACACACACACCTTTAGGAAGGCCTCCATCTTGGCCCTGTCGTCCAGCTCCAGCAATGCTCCGAGCGACCACATCACTGCAAACACAAACAGTCGGCCCACGTCAGCATGGCTGCCCTGTTTCTCCTCCGCCGCTGGCAGCAAACCCTGAACACAAAATGTGAAGTACATAATGTGATCTGTGACTTCAGAAACATCAGCTGAGACTTGATGATGTCAGTGACGTCCAGACCCTCTGGAGGCCACAACTCTGATATTCCTTCATCACATTTCACAACATAAGAGAAACTCTGCCACGGTGTGTGCTGAGTTTCACTTCTGCATTGTACCTGCAGCAGGTCGATAGTCTGTCTGATGTACATACACTCCAACACCTGCATCTTAGGAGACGCAGCAGTGGAGATGAAGTCCAACAAGTCCTGCAGGAGGAGCAGAAAATACATGAGACAGCGAGAACTTACAAAGCAGTCCCTGCTCAGTGACACAATAAAGACTGAATAAAGCTGAAATGAATGAAGGTCTAAATAGGAAACACTCTGAGATCGAGCCTCTGCAGGGTTATCTGAAGTGGAACCAACGGGAACCAACAGCTGCCTGGAAGGAGAGAAAATCACCCTCTCCGCTTCCTGCTCACCTGGTAGCAGCAGCTGAAGCAGAGTTTCAGGGCGTTGGCCTGCTGCTCAGGTAGCTTCAGTAACCACGCCTGCAGGATGGCGCTCCAGCCGAGCACCGACGAGCTCATGAACACCATCCCGTTCCTGGACACCGTGGCTGGGGAGGCGTTGTCGATATTGTGGGGCTCGAAGACGACCTGGAGGTTGGACACAAAGCAGTGTTCCTCGATTAACTTCAACTGGCTGAACATGAGGACTCACAACACTGCACTCTCATTGGCTGACAGCAGCTGCTCTTGATTCAAGCAACATAACCCTGCACATTGAGACATGACGGATGAGTGGACAGGTGGGTGCTGTGATATCACCTTGCAGCAGGGTGCCATTGGGATTCGGTCTCCGTTTGCCAGCGTCAATGTTTTGTTGTCGTCCAGAACTGAGTTCAGGTTTTCGATCCAGATGGCGTCAACTGGACCGTCCAGCACGATCCAGATGTATTCCCCCTGAGACACACGCACGCAGGACAAATCCCCCAGATTAAACCCCCGTTATGAAAGTTTTCTGAATCATTTTAAAAGAAGATCTGGATTTTGCAGGTTTGTATGCACAGATGCTGAACGGCGCTCTCATAGAACAGCTTTAGTTCAGACGAGGCCGTTTAAGCCTGCACCAAACGGGTCCTTTGATGCTCTGCTGCCTCACGAGCTCCCTGCAGAGACTACATCATAACACGGAGACAAAAAAGCTCAGAGCACCTTGCAAATGTCTTTTAAGGTGTTTGAAATGATGCAGAACTGATACCAGAGAGCTGCACTGACTCCACTGAAACGCTTACACTGCAGTCTGCTCACACTAATGCTTATATATGTTTGATCCTTCTGCTCTGGTTTTGCTTTGGTTTTCATTCATCTACATGCGTTCACTCATTCAACGCAGAAATATCCATCAACCTTTTTGGCCTTCAGAGTCTTCCTCCACAGGGTAGAAAAGACACCGTCCGTCCAGTCGTTGGTGGTGACGTCCAGTGTGCCAAACATCTGCGAAGCCGTGATTGCTTTGGGATTCATCCTCATCTCCCGGTGGGGGGAGCCGCACTCTGACATGGCCTTCATCAGCGTGTGGATGCACGTCGTCTTCCCAGCACCGCTGGGACCCAACGTCATCATACCTGCATGAGCACATAACAGCTGCACTCATTTCCAGACCGAGGATGTCTAATGACGGAGGACACGTCTGCAGCATTAATTAGGAGAATGGAAAACAGCCACGTTAAGGGCTCAAGTGGATTTGGAGAGTATCATCCTGCTCTCCACAGGATGGACCGCTAGATTTGAATCACTCCATGACCTCTGCTATGGCTCATTATTCATGCTCCGCCTCTGCTGATCTGTACCGTGTCGGACCCTCTGTGTCTCGTAGAGCTGAACCAGTTTGAGGATCCAGGGAGGATGAGGGATCAGACTGGCCTGCTGAGCCTGGCTGAAGATGGACGACTCCAAGTCTGGATACCCGGCTTTATCCAGAACTACAGAGGAGAAGCAACAGGAGGAGGAATTAGAACAATGTTCAAAACTCGTTTAGAAAGCTCATCATGAGAACCGAATACGCAGAAGAGAACCAACATGTACTCTGATGTCAACGTCAGCTGCAGAACAAAGCAGTGGCTCCGCAGTTAAACTCCAGCTGTGTGATGCTTCGCACACATTCTCAAACCGCCTCAGTCTAAAAAGTGCTCTGACTACACATTGTCTGTGTGAACAGAAAGTCGTTCTGGATCACATGATGAAAGTTAGTGTGGTATGTGGTGAGAGACAGAAACCTACCAATACCAGGAAACAGATCATTGATCAGACTCATAAAAAGAGGCTCGTCCTCATCAACCTGCAGACACACAGAGGATCCGTGTTACTGCTGTGAAACGGTGATTGTTGCTTGAATACGATGGAAACCTTCAATATATTATCCCATCTCACTGGTTACTACAAAGCAAACAGACCAGCTTGGAGAGGTTCATGTCTCTCAGGACCCTCATCACCACAGTCTTCTCCAGTTCTGACGGGTTGGACCTCTTCACAGCTCCCAGCGTCCTCAAAACCGACAAAATGTTCCTCAGACCAAAATCATAGTGGACCTGGTGTAAAAACAGACCTCCAAGTCAAACATACAAGAAATACTTTGTGAAATCTGGCAAATGTTGAAATGCAAATGAACAGGAGATGAGTTTTATGGTGGTCGTAGTATCAGCAGTATCACTATCGTTAGTCTTCAGACCTGTTTGGAGAGCTGCTCCTCACACAATTTGTAGAGGGTGTAGAACTTCCTGCTGAGGACCTGGTTGTCCCGGAAACCTGCACTGGCCAGTTTGACTCTCATGATGATGGCTCGGTCTGGGACCATCATGGCTACTGTGCGAAACTGAATTTTCAGGTTCTCTGGCAGCTCCTGACGGCCAGCGTATCCGGGGTTCTGGAGGACAGAGAATTTACTTGTTAAGTCTGGAACTCTGTGGTTGGTTCCAAGGTGGATCAGTTCAAGAACTCTTTGACTGATACTGAGGTAGATCAGTTCTTGAACTCAGGTCCTGTGGTAGTTCAGCTCTAAAACTTCCAGACTGTTCCCCTGGTAGTTTGGCTACCATGCTGGGAACCTCTTATGGCACTAAGGTAGATCAGTTAACAAATTTTGGTTCTGCAGTGGCTCAGTTCTAGAACTCTGACTGGTACTGAGGTAGATCAGTTCTTGAGCTCTGCTTCTGAGGTAGTTCAGATCTAGAACTCTCAGACGGGTTACAAGATAGATCAGTTCTAAAGATCTCAGACTGGTTCTGCAGCAGATCAGTTCTCAAATTCTGGTTCTGAGGCAATCCTGTCCTGGAACTCTTGGCTGCTTCTGTGATAGATCAGTTCTTGAACATAAGTTCTATCTCTTAATAAAGCTTTTGGCCTTTGGCTTTGCAATATTTTTCTGGGACACTTTGGCCTGTTCTGTGGTGGTTTAGCTCCAGAAACCTTTGGTTTATGCCCATGCTGATGTAGTTTCCGATTTCTTTTGTCTCTTGTGGGAATTGCAAAAGATAATTGTGTGGCAATTCAGCTGAAAAAGGTTAATTCAATGAATTCTGGTTTGATCACGACAAATGCGATTCTCAAACTTTCTGATCGTTCATGTGGCAGTTTATCGTTGCTCTACAGGCAAGAAACATCAGATCCTGTTTTGGAGTATTTCTGAGGCTCAGAAATATCAGGGCCCAGACTGTCAGAACATGAGGATATTTAATCAGGTGTAAGTTTTCTGTGAATGAATAATTGCATTAAAAAACTAAACTTTCCGCCCAAGCCCCTCATGCAGGGGGCTTCATCAGGCCAGAGTTCAGTTACCATGGTGAGGAAGATGCCAAACTCAGGGTCCATGTCAACCACGTCTCCGTCAGTGAAGACAAACTGTTTCTTCTTGTTCTTCTTACACTGCAGGACGATGTAGATCTGCTGGGCTGCCACTGACAGGACAGGCAGCTCGATACGGTTAAACTCATCAAAACAGCCCCAGGCTCCAGACTGGGCCAGACCTGCAGAGACACACAACAATGAACTGGTGGTACTTTGCAAGACAGGCTGTGTCCCAGCATTATTTACGCTGCCACTGAGACAAATAGATAGAGCTGCAGCAACCAAGAGAAATCTTATTTGAAACAGAAGATGGATTTTGGTTTTGGTATCAAGCCTTAATGAATTGATTTGGGCATGATTTGTTTTGTGTTGAATGCCTGACACGGTGACACAACCGTTGAGCTGAATCCATCAGCTCTTACTAAACACCGAAGCTGGAGGTTTTCAGTAACAACCTGTACACTGCTGCACTGCAGTGATCACACACACATTCACACACCTTTGTAGATGCGTCCAAGTCCTCTGTAGTCCATCTGGTCTGAACAGTTGAAAACCACCACGTATTTGCCTAGACAGCGACCCATGTCTTTAGTGGTCTCTGTCTTACCTGGAAACACGCACAAATAATTAGAACAACACGCAACAAAGTCAATTTAGTTGTAACTAGACACCTGTATTGTGTTACCTGTTCCTGCCGGACCTGCCGGAGCTCCGCCCATGCTCATCCCCAGAGCCTGGGACAGAGTTATGTAACACCTGGACAGATGTTCAAAAGAGGATTAACATATCTGGTTATGAGCGATGCATCATCTGAGCAATCGTACCACCCAGCAGTCGGCAGGTTTGGTGCAGGTGTCAGGTGTGCGTGTACCTGTCTGTCAGCGGGGTGATGACCAGTCTGTCTGTACAGCCCAGGTATTCGTTGCAGTAGCTGAATTCCACATCTGTGATTTGGATGACACATCTGTCCGTCTCCTCCAAGAAGTAAAACCTTGACTGTTTCTGCCACTCAAAGTCAGACGCAGATCGCACGTTCAGGCGCACCTGATGGAGATTAGAAACCAGAACAATTCAATTCAATTCAATTCAATTTTATTTGTATAGCGCCAAATCACAACAGAAGTTGTCTCAGGACACTTTCCATATAGAGCTGGTACAGACCAAGCTCTTTTATCTACAAAGAAACCAACAATTCCCCCATGAGCAAGCACTTGGCGACAGTGGCGAGGAAAAACTTCCTCTTAACAGGCAGA
Organism: Chaetodon trifascialis; assembly: GCF_039877785.1. Classification (NCBI taxonomy): domain Eukaryota; kingdom Metazoa; phylum Chordata; class Actinopteri; order Chaetodontiformes; family Chaetodontidae; genus Chaetodon; species Chaetodon trifascialis. The sequence continues at coordinate 23,659,442 of NC_092073.1, forward strand.
AACCTCGAGCAGAACCAGACTCTGGGTGGGCGGCCATCTGCCTCGACCGGTTGGGTGAGAGAGGAAGAGCAAGAGAGAGAGAGTGAGACAGACAGACAGACAGACAGACAGACAGACAGACAGACAGACAGACAGACAGACAGACAGAAAGAAAAGCAGTCAGAGAGAGAGAGAGAGAGAGACAGAGACAGAGAGACAGACATGCAGTCACAGTAACAGTGACAGTGGATGTAATAACAGCAGTAGCAGTTGCAGTGGATGTCAGGCAGGGCCAAGGCAGGAGACGCAGCTGAAATCCACAATCCAGATTCAGCCACTGTCCATGGGAACCTGCAAGACGACAAAGCACAGAGACTCCGGGGAAGGAGCTAAGTTAGTAACACGCCGTGGTAGGACATGAGAGCGTGCAGATGGAGAGGGACAGAAGGACGGAGGAGCTCGGTGTATCTTTGGATGTCCCCCAACAGTCTAATCCTATAGCAGCATAACTAGGGGCTGGTCCAGGACAAGCCTGAGCCAGCCCTAACTATAAGCTTTATCAAAAAGGAAAGTTTTAAGCCTACTCTTAAATGTAGAGACAGTGTCTGCCTCCCGGACAAAGACTGGAAGATGGTTCCACAGGAGAGGAGCTTGATAGCTAACAGAAAACATTACTTTGATTGACATTAAAACACATTTTATTTTACTCCATTTTCTCAGCCCACCCACCAGCTCATCAAAGATGTCTCTCTGGTGGACGTGGATGGTGATGAGCGTTTCATACTTGGTCCTCTCGTTTCTGCTCAGCTCCCTGGTCGTCATGTCTATCAGCTCATTGAGGAGGTCTAGGAACTTCTGATTAGTCGTCTGCATGATCTGTCAGCCAATCAAATACGGGACAGTGAGGGGATTTGCATAATAATGAAAGACATGTTTCTCCTCTGTTTCAATTTTCAAAATAAAAGCACCTTCTTGTCAGACTTGTTGAGGACGAGTGCATCTTCTGCGTCTTTGGTCCAGATCATCTGGATTCCAAGCAGGCCAACCTGAGCTGGAAATGCAGACTGGAAATCCAGCAGCTTTAGACCCGGGTCGCCGATGGCCAGGTAGGCCTGACGGATGATAGCGTGCAGGGTCTGCCTCACCCCTGCTAACAACTGTCCTAACCACACCTCCACGTTCCCCTGGAAGACACAAGTCTTCCATTTAAAGCTGCAGCCTTCAGCCTTCTCTTTGGTATGAGACTACCACAACAAAACCAAAAATGTGCAAATCCTTCACACAGGGACTTTTAGGTTAGGATAATGGGCCAGATAATGTAGTCAGTGGAAGTCAGTGGTAGTTCCTGTGTGTACCTGTGCCAGGACGGGCTGGCTCAGCTCCACAGTTTCTCCTTCCTGAGACTGAAAACTGACGATCTGGTCGTAGATCTTCTCATTAAAAACAACTCTGTTCACGTTGTCAAACAGACTGAGCAGATGAGCCTGAGAAAATAAAAACTCAAACAGGTCACTGCAAAGTCACTGAAACTTAAATAATAAGTGTTTCGCTATCACCTGCAAACTTGTGCATCACCTGTATGGTGTGCGAGTCCGAGGCTTGGCCCAGAATCTCCAGCAGAGAGGGATCAGACACGAAGAAAAAACGAGGAAAGACCAAACGCTTCTTCTCCAGGTAACCAGACAGAGACTTCTGACAGAGCTCCAGCTGCTCCAGGAGGTGAGGAAGCAACTGGAGGAGGAGGAAAGAACAGGAATGACTCCTGGCACGCTGCGGTTCAGGTCCAGACTCTGACCTTTACATGAATGGCAGAGCATTGTGTTGCTCAGAGGCACGTGGGCAGCACCTGGCCGAGCGTCTCGTCTCCGACGCAGCACTGCACCACGTTGGGAAGCTCGTGCGCTCGCTGCATGATCCTCTGCCACGACTTGTCAATGTTCTGGAAACGTTTGGCCTCCTGGACGAGTTCAAGACAAACTTTAAATTCGACCTGATGTGAGAGAAACTGTTACAGTCGCACATAAAACATGACGATCATCTGACCTGAGGCAGCTGTTTGGCGATGTCTCCGCCCACAAACACCGCCTCCAGATAGATCCAGAGGTTCTGAACCGACAACCACTTCTCGATGATCTCGGAGGTGTTGGAGAGTTTCTGGACCCACAGCTGGATGGACGGCTTGAATGGAGCGTTGTACCTGCAAGAGGACGGACCACAGACGGTTCCACATTCTTTCTTCTATGCAACTCACCGTTCTCTCCATTTCATTTGTTCTTCCATGTTTGCTTTTCAATCTCTTTCATTCGTCCATCTCTTTGTTTCTTTCTCTCCTGCGCTCTGACTCCTTCGTCCTCTCCCTCCTTCCCTCCTCACCTGTTGCTGAGCAGTGACGTCAGCACCATCAGGCTGTCCTCCATCATGGACATTTTCTCGGCCGTGTCGGCTCCCCTCAGCAGCAGTTCTCCTCTGGTCTTGAAGGTGGCGAAGCCGAGCGTCTGGCTGCTCCACTCGGCCATGACGTCCTTCAGCTTGGCCTCGATGTCGCGCTCCTTCACCGCGCTGATGCAAACGTCCTGGCGCACACACAAACACAGACAGGCAGCATGTCCAAAAACCCAGAAACTCCAGATTAGTCCAACACCTGGAACAACCCGCCTATAAGAATAGTTTGTAAATTTATTACCAGTCTTTCAGGATGATCTCATTTTGACAATTATTCCAGACTTTTCAAGCTTTTTGCCATTTTCTGGATTATTTTAGTATTTCAGAAAAAACTGACATTTTTTCTTTGTTCTTAACTGCAAATTTTCTAAATCATTCTTCAGTTTTTAGGACGATGTCTGACATTTTGTTTGTTGTTTTAATCTTACAAACAATTCTATAAACTACGACTAACTTATCAGAATAATTCAACATTTCTCGGATTACTGCCTGTTTTTCAGGGTTACAGCAGATTTTCTTGGATTATTTTTGACTTTTCAAGATTATTTCAAACTTCTGAGGTTCATCTTGGACCTTTCACAGACTTATTTTCAGGATTAGAAGGGCCAGAGACTTACAAAGAGCTAAATCATGAAAAACATCTTTATTTAAGACAAACTTTGAATGCTGTGTGAAGTGTGACGTGTTCAGGAGGAACGGGTCATTTGTGCCTCTTCAGAAACAGCTTCAGAGTCTTCAGCATCAGTACCTCAATGTCTTCTCTGTATTTGAGCAGCGGAGCCTCCATGATGTTTCTGAGGGAGAAACTCTCCGACTCCACCTGGAAGCTGTGAGCCGTCAGCTCGCTGAGACGAGTCCAGTGTCGAGGCAGCATGGCCTGAGGGATGCAGGAGTTTGTCAGACAGCTGCGACTGTTGCCTCTCAGAGGATGTTTGGACATGAAAAATGTCGTCACGTGGATTTGATGAACTCACGGACAATTCTGTCACTTTGGAACACAAATTTAAACCATCACACCTTGTTGGCCATCACGCAGAGCAGAGGGCAGGTCTCAGTGAAGTCATCGATGGTTTTCTTCAGGTCTCTGAAGGCCTGCCACTCCTTCAATGCCTTCGGAAGCTTCCGAATCCTGGAAACGCCAAAGAAGAGTCAGAGAGGGCTGAAACTGCACCGTACACTTTAACTACTGCATGAGATCAGTGTTAAGTAGTCTGATGTGGAAGCATGTTGCTGCACCTGTTCTGGAAGTCCTGCAGCTCAGTGTTGATCTTCTCGACGTTCAGGTCAGCCCACAGGATGTCGCAGTAGCCAGCGACGCTGTCAATGACAGAGTTGTACAGAGTGTAGAGTTTGGACAGCAGAGAGAGCTCTCTCTTGATCCTCTGCAGCTCCGGATACTCTGCAGGGACGACAGCGCTCGTCAGGAAGGAAGAGGAGGAGGAGAACAGTGACGTGAAGTCAGTCAGTCAGTCAGTCAGTCAGTCAGTCAGTCGTACCACTGACAGGAAGTCCAAACAGCTCCTCTCCTCCAGAGCAGGTGGTGAATTTCCTCCACAGCTGATCAAACTCAGCCTGAAAACTCTGCAGACGCTCGCTGGCTTCATCAGGAGCTACGCCCTCCACGCCCGGACCCCTGCAAACACACGTGTTTTTCACATAGTACACAGATGCAGAACGTGACGGCCTGCACAGATTCACCATCATCACCTGTGGTTGTACTCGGTGCAGAAGCTCTGAACGTGGCTCTGGAGGCTCTGCGCTGCAGACAGCAGGTCTGCCTTCATGCTGGGCTGGATCTTCACGAGAGTGTTCTGGTTCTGCACCACCTGAAACCACAGCACACACACCTGTTCTTCACTCTGTCTTTGGATCCTGGTGGAGCGGTTGCTGAATAAGCGACGACAGAAGCTTAGAATGAAAACAGAACCATCAAAAAGGATCCACATCAGCCACATCGTGGACTCGTCAGGACGTTTGAAGCCGGAACCTTCAAACAGGCCTTTGCAGAAGTGAAGCACAGACAGACTGTCGTAATGCAGGTTTATCCAGCTAGGATAGCTATCCAATTAGCTATGAACACCATGTTTGAACCTATCGTGCTCAAAATTAACAAGAGCCTCCACTGAAGGAGGATACAAAACCTTCCAGTCTGCAGAGTTTCGGGTGGAGCTTCAGGTGGAGCTGCCGGGATGTGAATCATTTTGTTTCCACGTTACATCAGAGAGTCTGACTTTCTGTCTGTCTGTCTGTCTGAATTGATCTGCAAGTTAATGTCGGCCATCAGAGCTCCACCCTGAGCTCCTCCAGCGCGGAGGACAAAGATCAGCGTTCACTCTGTCATCCATCTCACCAGGCTGTTGAGGTTTTTCCAGCCGTACGTCAGGCCGTCCACTCGCTCGGCGTTCCCGTCGTTGAAGACGAGTTCGTGTTTGTTGAGCAGAGCGAAGGATTCCTCCACCGGACCGATGGCAGCATCGATACGAACCTCCGCCTCCCGAACCTCAAACAGGAAACAGTAATGGATGGATTATAATCCACGAGGGGATGAATAAAAGAAAGAGAGAAAAAACAATAACACAAGGAAAGGACTGAATGAGCAGTACTAACAGTACATCAGCAGTAGTACTCTTGTAGTGGCAGTAGTAGTAGCTGAATTATTAGAACCATATATACAGAAAATCATTCATTCAGTAAATATAAAAATAGATAAATAAATATGAATGAATGAGTGATGTCTGACCTCTCTGAGCGCTGCCATGGCTCCTCGGACGTCCTCCAGGTCTGTGATTGGACGCTGTAGCCTCTTCGTCAGCCCCTCCACGAATGAGAAGATGTCGTCCATGCTGGCGGACGCCTGGCGGTTCATCGCGGCGCCAAAGGCTCTTTTCCAGAGGCGACACTCCTGAGCAAGCACCAGCTTCAGCTGCTCGGTGCCGAAGAGGACCGAGCTCACCGGACAAAAGGCCGGGAGCTCCGAAATCTGCCCCTCCAGCATCTGCAGGGACAGCAAGGCATCATGGGTAAAGAGCGAATACGCTTTCAGTGGCATTCTGCTGTGAAGTGCAGGTTTTCATCGCGTCATCAGTTACTCCACTTAACACGTTTTCCTGTTGAAGACCTGCTGAGGTCACGGCCCAGTGACCACACAGGAGCGGTTTCCTCCACCTCGTCACACGGGCCATGACCAACAGTGAGCTCTGATTGGTCAACGTGCAGCCTGATCTAACACAGTGAAAGACATCCTGCAGTCCACGCTGTGGTAACCAGTCCGTCCCAAACAGCCGCTGCTTGTTCAAAACATCTGCGTTATAAACTGCAGTGAGCTGCGAGTGTTTGGTCGTGTCCTGGTGACCATTTTCATTTTGATCTGAAGTGACAAGCAGAAGTGGACTCACGGAGTAGAAGGAGATCTGACAGCTGAACTCCGTCAGCGAGGGGTCGGACTGCAGGAAGGCCTGAACCTGCTCCTCTGGGTCCTAAACACAGCAGGCCTTTAGTCCAACTCAACACACACACACACACACACACACACACACACACGCACGCACGCACGCACGCACACACACACACACACACACACACACACACACACACACACACACGCACACACACACACGCACACACACACACGCACACACACACACACACACACACACACACACACACACACACACACACACACATACACACACACACACACATACACACACACACACACACACACACACACCTGGATCCACAGAGCAGAGAAGTGAGCGAGTTCATTCAGAGTGTCGGCAGCCTGAGCTCTCAGAGACGACACGACGGAGCTGAGCTGGATCACCAACCTGCTCCAAACAGCCACAAAACAGGAGGTCAGGAGAAATGAAATGAGACTAACGAGGACTGAAAGCAGTGAGAGGACGTTAGGAAGTTAAAGGACACTTGAAGTGAACTAGTGATGACAGACGGGTCTTTTAGTCTTTCCTGAAACTGTCAGCGGTGGATCGGGACTTAATGTGGACATGAGAATATTCCAGAGCCGTCAGCCTGTAGGTGAGGTCTAAAGGCCGTTACAAGGTTTTTCTGCTGTCTTTCTGTCCTTGTTCCAGTTGTGAGTGAAGGGTTTGAAATGCTGAACTGCTGTCAGTCTCATCTGAGTCAGTGTGTGCATATTTGTCGAAGGTCAAATGTTTGGACCGGACCTGCAGACTCGTTTCTTTTATTTGACGTGTTATTTGGAGTTTTCACACAAATATCAGTCGTGGCTGAAGCTCGACACTGGAAAGTGTGTCCTTCATGTGCTTTGTTTCAGCTACTAAATGCTAAACTCGTCAGCCAATGAAAGAGCAGAGAAACTTAAACATCTCATTCATGATTGGACGGCCGGACTGACTTGGTGACGTCTTTGTGTTCGGCCAGCTGTCTGTCCAGAGGCCTCAGCACCGGTGGCTTCACCGGGATGTCATCTCCTGCGTCCCGACCCGCCGCCTGCTCCGCCTGGCAGAGAGAATAATACAGGAATGTGATTGGCTGTCTGGCAGCAGGTGTTTCCAGAGCCAGGTGAGTGACGAGCGTACCTGCTGCTGTTTGTACTGCAGGTGAGAGTAAGTCCACAGAGGGATGTCTCTGGTCGCAGACAGCACAACACTCACCAGCTTGTTGACCGTACTCTGAAACACACAAAAACACAAGAACACACACACACACACACACACACACACACACACACACACACACACACACACACACACACACACACACACACACACAAACACACACCACACGCACACACAATCAGCAGGTGTGACTGAACACCTCCAAAGAGCTCGAAGCGTGTTGGCGGCACGTTACTGCAGATGAGCGACAGAAGAACCTGGATGTCGTCCAGGCTGGGTCTCAGGACGATGTTGGGGACGGCGAGCTGGATGGAGGCTCTGAAGAGAGGAGGAGGAGGAGGAGCTGACTGGCTGCTGCAGGAGGAGGGCTGGTATTTGGGGACATGAAGTCTCCTCCTCAGGGCCTCCAGAGAGGATTTGGTGGCTGAGAGGAGAAGGAAGAATCAGTGTCAGATGAACAGAGCTGAGGTGACGGCCATGTTTCCACTTCCTTTCATTCTCCTCAGCGTAGCTAAAGTCTGGACTTTTAATGGTGCTGAAGTCACAGAGTGATGTATGAATGCTACCTGGTGGCAGGTGAAGCACTGCATGTTACTGTGGGCATAACGAGGACATTTCAATTGACACAAAGCAGATGTCACATAGAAAAAAGAGAAATGTTTCACTTTCTTTCTTTGTTTTTGCTCTGAGAGTAAAGACTGAGATGAAAAGCGAGAAAGAAGAGCAGAAAGATGGCCTGAAGGAAAGGCAGTCCAACTGAGGTGGGAGGGCAGGAAGGTGGGGAAGGAAGCACGGACGACCTTTGACCAGGGCCTCCGTGTTGCGATGACAGAGCTGACCAATCAGGTTGTAGAAACGACAAGGAAGGCAAGACTGACAGCGAGTCTTCTGTTTGGAGTCTGGATGGAGACACTGGAAAGACCCCTGAAGGAGAGGAGACAAGGAAATGAGGAGAGGAGGCGAGGAAAATTAATGACAAATGATAGCTTGTGTGTGTGTGTGTGTGTGTGTGTGTGTGTGTGTGTGTGTGTGTATTACCTCCAGATTAACAGTCTCTGTTATCTTCAGCTTCCTCTTCAGCTCCCCAATCAGCTCAAAGGTGTACTTCTCTACCTGCTGACTCTGCCTGCATGCGTGCGCACACACACACACACACACACACACACACACACACACACACACACACACACACACACACACACACACACACACACACACACACACACACACACACACACACACACACACACACACACACACACACACATCAGAAATGGGCCCTCTGTGTGTCGCTTGGTGCTCTGTTCAGTGCTTTACCAGCTCAGAGCGACGGCAGCAGCTTGGACCGAGCTGTCCGTCTGCAGCAGCAGCTCCTCAGGTGAGACAGGTGAGTCCTCGGGCAGGACCAGCAGACAGCAGGACGACATGGCCTCAAGCAGCCGACCAATGCGGCACTCAAGCAGGTCTGTGGCCACTTTGGACACCTGATCCAGGTCTTTGAGAGCCAAGTACACACTCTGGATGACTGAGGAGGACAGAGAGAGCGACTGAATCATCGCTGGCTGCATCTTCGCTCATTCATGTTGATAAAAGTGAAGTTATGTGCTCATATTTCATATCATCTGCATCCATTAATTCATTCATGTATACATGCGTCAGTGTTGAGGGCAGTCCAGGACAGCGTGGTGAGTCCAGGCGAGAGGGCTGCCTCCACCCGGCTGATGAAGGGCTTCATGACAGGCGAGAGGAAAGGGGGGATCCTGGCGACCGCCGATCTGTAGTCCTGGAGCAAGTCCAGCAGCCTGGACCAGAGCAGAGAGTCGAGACAATGCAAGCTTGACAAAGAAGATCGAGCACTGACTTTGACTTTACAATCAAGTCCAGTAAAAGATTAAATAAAATCAAATGAAAAAAAAATAATGTCGACACAGAACAAAGAAAATGAACCGCGAACCACAGCAAGGACTGAGGTGTGTCCACAGCATGAAGTCTGACTGCACTCACCGCTCATACAGAGCTTTGAGCTGCGCTTCCCTGCAGCTCATTTTTACGATGACCTTCGGCACGGTCACCCCCAGTTTGGTCATCCACCGGGCTTCCTGCAGCACCTCCAGCACTGTGGGGTCCAGGTTCACAAAAACCTCCTGAGGAACAGATCATCAACATTCATTTGAGAGGAAGATAAAGAAGCAGAAGCAGAACTTCCAGGTTCTGGTACAGATGTAAGACGTCATTCAAGTCAATCAAACCAAACTCTAATGGACACAGAGATAAACAGTTGTGTGACGAAGTTGTGAAGTCTGCTGTCGGCTGCACTGAGCTGATGACAGGAAGTTTGTTAGCTGACAAGATGCATCATGTAGATCAAACAGGCTGATCTGATGGAGCCACGCTAGCACTCTCCCCCTTCTTCCAGTCTTTGTGCTAAGCTAGGCTAAACACATCCTGGTCCTCTGTGCTGAACACACAGATGAAGGTGAAATCATCTGAAAACTGTCACATGAACACCAGCTCTTTGAAGGCTCGCTCACCTTGCTGTTCTCGTGTCGGACCAGCAGGGCGGCGTTCAGGCACTGCGGCGTGCTCTCTGCAGCCTGACTCCAGGCTTGCAGGTGCAGCGCCTCGTACTGCAGCAACGTCACGGCCATCTTGTTGTAGCTTCGGATCACTTTGGTCATCTCTGGTCCCTGGCAGAGAGACAGGCAGGGAGGGTCAGGACTCACTGATCAGGAGTATTTCCATGACTGATGAGGTGAAATCAGAGGCCGTACCTTGAGGACGTCGAGCTTCTTCTTCAGGATCAACATGGGAGCTTCCATCTTCCTGTAAAGCTGGCGACACCACAGGATCCTACCTGCCACCTGAGAGGGGGCGACAGCTGAGGTTAGCCTGTGGCCAGCCAGTCTCTGGTTTGTCAATCAGTGGGCAGAACGACAGAAGATTCACCAACAACTATAAGTGTGTAAAAAAAATCTGATGCTTTTCTTTGACGTCCACGAGAGTAAACTGTGCTCTAGCTTTGGATTTCTTTGTCGGTCAGACAAACTGTACAAGCAGCGATGATAATAACGGTGAGTGTAAGTGAGCAGACTTGGACGGACAGTGAGGGGACAGGTGCTGGTACCGGTGGCAGGTTGCGTCCAGTGGGCGGCCTGTCTCTCTGTCTTTGGTACGTCTTCCTCAGCAGGTCTAGCTCTCTGCTGTAGCGATGCAGCAGCAGGAGGTGGTGCTGCTTCAGGTCCAGACGAGCCGTCGGACCGGACTCAAAGACCGCCAGCAGCTCCAGCATCCGCTCCGTCTGAAACACAAACACTGGATCTGAACGCCGGTCGTTCTCCTCCACACACCAGTTTGAACTGGTTCCAGGTCAGATTGTGCTGAACTCACACTGAGAGACTGCTGGAACCAGAAGTCCAGCAGAGACTGAAGAGACTGGAACACGCCCTGAACCTGGAGCTGGAAGTCTGCATAGTCCCTGTCAAACTGAGACACAGACACACACTGAGTAACTTAATGAGACAGTAAAGTTTGATCGACACTGACGAGAACAAAACTGTTCAGGCAGCAGAAGACAGTCCTTGTTTTGAGTCTGACTGCGCTACTTTTAAGCTCACTGCCATTGCTCCAGACTAGATATTTTTACTTGTTTTTAAAAAACTTTTTCCTGTTGTGTGCAGATAATTCTGTGTATTTTAGTAACATTTCCTGCTTTATAGCTTTTCTTTCCTTGTGTAGCCCAGAGGATTAAATAAGCCATCAAAAAAGATGGATAAATAAATACATCTCTGTATTTACGTTCTTAAATAAATATCATTCAACTCATATCATTTCATATGAAATAAGTACAGTCTCAATAAAAAGCACACGCTAGTATTTTCGAGTGTATAAAAGTGTGAAAAAACGAGAGCGTTTGGTTGACAAGTTTGGCAAACAGCCAATAAATATGAAGATCACTTCCATTTCAGCCAATCATAGGCTTAAACCCACCTTCTGGCCGTCCACTGATTGGTCACACTAGCGCCGAAAGCTGCAGAGAGCCAGACTTGGCTGATGCCTTGATGAGAGCAAGAAATTTCTCCCAAAGTGTGGATAGAAGAGGCAGAGAGCGCCGCCTGTGAGAGTGTGTGCGCAGTAGGCCGGACGCCATTTCCAAGCCTGTGTGTTGCTGCATTGCACTGGTGAGTGGAGTCAACTGTTAGCAAGTAACTAACTGGCGCCTGAAAGTCCGCTAGCACGCGGCTAATTAGCGCATAAAAGTCCGTTAGCACGCGGCTAACTAACGCCTAAAAGTCCGCTAGCTCGCGGCTAACTAGCGCCTAAAAGTCCGCTAGCATGCGGCTAACTAGCGCCTGAAAGTGCGCTATCTTCATTGCTAATTATTCAGACATTTCTTTTTATGTTGTACTGGGCAATCAAGTCTTACGCATTTTAACCTGTTCACACGCCACACCTTGTATTTCTCACGCAGAGAAATTACCAGGATAACACCCACCAAGTAGCTTCGCTATTTTTTGTAAAAGTGGAACAGGTGGAGGAATTAGTGATGTGTCGGTCGCGGACGAAACTGCTGTTTAAAGTAAACGATCGGAGCCGGCTATTGCCTGGGAGCCGGCGCGGGAGGCGCTTACTTTTTTTCTGTTCAAGCTACACGTGATTGGTCAATATGACTATATGACGTGTGTTGGCTTCTGTGGGTGCTTTTCATTACGTTGAATTGTGCCTCCTCGTCTCCTCTCTCCTTCGTCGACCCGGAAGTCGTTTTCCCTCCGCCATGATGATTGCTTAAATGCACCTGAAGGAGACGAGGAGAGAGGAGGCTTCTGAAGGAGATCAGAGTGAGGATACACCGGTGTATCCTACGCAGAAGTCTTTTATTATTTAAGGGGCGTGTCGTATGTGGCACACGTTTGAATCATGGCGGGAGCAGGTCTTCACAAATGTAATCTTGATTCTTGTTTCAACTGTGTCCTTTTAACAATTGTATCTGTCACCAAGAAATTAATGAAAATTCTTGGTATATTACGGTTTTTTAAAGCGAGCCCCCCCCCCCGCCAAAATGTCACTGAACTCAGTTGAAAACTTTTCATTTGTGTTGTTTTCATGCACTTTTTTATGCCATTTCATTTGTCTTGGAGTAGTTTAACTGCTGACCAAGATTTACTTTGCTAGATTTTGCTGGTGAATTTCACTGTTATTAATGGTAATTTTGTCACAATTTAAAGGTGCATCATTGATCAAATGTATGCTGTGAATTGTGTTCTTGTGTTCTTCTTTAGTATGTACTTAATTGTAGTTGGAGTTTAACTCCAAATATAGCTCTCTAGCCTAATTATTTTGGCTGGTTATGAGTGTGATTTTGAAACTAAAGTGAACAACATATGTTGTACAACAGAAAATGTGAATTAGAGCATTAAGTTGCATTTATTACCTTTAGTCTATGATCAGTCATGTTCATAAAATTAGCATAAATGTCATTTTATCTTGACCTCATCAATAGGTCAGTCCCCTTAAGAAGAGCTGAGACTTCAGAAGAAATCTGAGAGACATCAGCACCAGAGACACCAGAGATTCAGAGACGATTGTAGAGAGAACCTGTTCCAGTACTGGATGGCGAGCCCAGCCTATGAGACATAGAACCTGTCGCTGCCGAAAGGAGGATGTTAATTGAATCCCCACAACAAGTGCGGTAGGATTGAACTTCACACACACATTCATCGCCAAGGCCAGAGACCATACCTGCCTTTCCTCATACCGGTCCCACACTGGAGTTGGACTGCGAACTGTGACTCTTAAAGAGACAGTGAGCAATAGACCCGGGTCTTTCTTTAGTTTTTTATTGTGTGCACAGTTTATTTTTTTAGTTTGTTATTTTCTTAATGAACCTGAAATATACCCTTGTATACCTTGGCTCCCGTCGTTCCTAGAACCTTCTGAATCTGGTCCAATCTTTACAGCTACCCTTTTAGTGGCAGCACATACTGGTTACACTTGTTTTTAAGAGCTCTGGCAAACAGACTGAATCGTATTGAAATAAAACTTGAAGAAAAAAGCTATTTATTCAATCTATTCCTGGCAAATGATTCTATTACTACTTTATCGCATTTTTCTGTAATAAAACTGATCCAATGTTACCTCGAGCTTGCGGTGGTCCAGGACGTCGTAGGTCTTGGACTTGGTTGCAGAGACGATGGTCTGGTAGCGGACGTAAATCTTGTCCGTCCCCTCCACCTGTAACACAGCTCAGGCTCACTGCATCTGCTCTGCATGTTTGTTCGCTTGCTTAACGTGTTGTTAAATGTGGTTTTGGATTTGCTTTTTCTACATTCCTGTTGTGCAATTTATCAACAGGAAAAGGAAGTTCAAACTCATTTGAATGAAAGAAGACCAAATGTGTGAGCTCATGACCAAAAACCCAAAACAATGGACCCTCACCTGCAGCTTGACAAAATATGAACACAGAAGAAGAATGAAATGGTTAAATATTAATAGTTAACAGAAGTTAAAAACCAGCCCGGCTCACCTTCATGTTTTCAAGAGCGGCGAGGCTCTCCAGTGTGGACGCCATATCGCCAATCTTCTCCAGACGCCTGCAGAAAGCATCAAACTTCCCAAAGATATAGTTCTCACTGAACGGGATGGACAGAGAGAGCGAGGAAGAGGAGGGCAGTGTAGGCAGAGGTAATCCGTTACAGGAAGTGTGCTGAAACAGAGGCGACGAGCTGCTGCTTGATCTTTACCTGAAGTCCAACTGTATGTCTTCAGGCTTTTCTCTCAGTTTGTCTCTGATGGTCTGGAAGCTCCTCTGATACTCCACATTCAGGTTAGAGCAGTCAGAGATACGCTGCAGCAGCACAGGCCTGACACACACACACACACACACACACACACTTTTCTCATCTGATGTAATCTTAATTTCTAATGGAGACTCACCCGGTCTGGTAGTCTGGTCTTCTGTACCTGCTGTGGTCCCAGATGTGGGCCACGCCCTGCGTCAGGTGGCTCCTGCAAGTGGTGATCATCTGGTTGGTGACCTTGAGCAGCAGAGAGGTCATTCTGTCGGAGGTGTTGTAGTACTGAGAGACGGTGTGGATCATCCTGATGCTGGTCATCAGACCCGGGATGTGCTCCAGCACACTGGTCTGTCCGAGCGAGAGGAAGAGGAGGGATTATTGATGACAAAACATCTACATGCTGCCTTATGTGTGCGTCAAGGTAAGTCACGCAGGTTAGAAAATGAAAACGTCTTAAATCTCACATTCTGTTTGCACAGCAGGAAACAGAGGAATGTCGCTTTAGTGGCTCAGTGAAATGATCCTTTACACCTCACTTACACTTGACCTAAAAATCGATCAGTATCCGGATCATAAACGACCCGATCTTTGTGTTTTTAGTCTGTTCTCCTCATTGAGATCAGATCCTGTGTGTGAGTAATCTGAGGCAGCAGGAAATCAGCCCCAGACTCCCTGTAAAAATCACACAATTTTGAAAGTTGTTAAGGGAAACTTTCTAAACTTTGTGAAACTGTCTGAGACAGATTCTTAATTATTTGTCCTCTCTTGTATATTCGGCAAATGTCAAACAAGAATTATTCCTTCTTTTGTGTAAAATATTGTGTCAGTTTGACTCGGTGTGTTTCACATAACTCAGGTGAACATAGTAACGTACCTTGTTTTGTTTCGTGACGCGCAGACCTTTGTGGGCAGTTACCCTAGCCAACAACTACCTACCTTTGTCTCACAGTTTCATCTAAACTAGCTCAGTAAGAACTTTCCTCCATCTCATCTATTGTGGACTCTCATTACTGAGAGTGTAAGTAAAATATGAGGAAGAAGAGGGACCATCATCATTGTCAGGTGACAAACAGGTGGAGGGCTGATGCTTTAAAGATGCAAAGTTTTTTTTTTTACCGGAGTGCATTTCCCCAGCGGTCCAAAGAACTTGTCCAGAGTGGAGAGATACTTCACGTTGTCCTTAGCCTCGTTAGCCACAACAGTGATGTCCCCATCCTGACACAGTCAATCAATCAATCAGTCAATCAATCAATGGTGATACTGGCAGCATAAACCTAACTGCTGGCAATTAAACACAATCAAACTAAATTTCAGTTTAAACTGGTGTGGTTTTACCAGCTCTCTCCAGGTTCGTAGAGTTCTGGACTTGGTGACCTGCAGAACTCCTAGAGTCCTTTTCACATGAGGACACTTCAGCTCCTCTATCAGACTGACACACACACACACACACACACACGTTATAAACTAGTGAATGAATGTAAAATTAAGATATGAGCAGACGAGACAAACATTTAACTAAATGCTGTCAAACTATTTGGTCAAGAGGAAACTTCTGTTTCTCCTGAAGCGACTCAGCCAAGCGTTGATAACGTGGGTCTACCTGTTGAAGGTGACCATGCGTCTCTTCCAGTGCTCCAGCTCAGCTGATGGCCCCACGTCATCAGCCTCCTTCCTCATCTGCTCGCTCTCCGTCAGCACCTGCTTGATCTGGTTGGTCCACAATGAGACCACGCCCTCCAGACGCTCCACCAGCTCGCTGTTATTGGCTGAGAGCAGAAGCACAAGCTCCTGAAAACTGTGACCTCTACGGCAGCCATGGAGGCTCAAAACATGACATCACCTCGCTGTCGATCTTTGTGCTGAGAATCATTTTACATATTTCTACAGGTGTCACTGTGACTCTTTCGCCTCGCTGCATCCTTCCTTCATCTCTTTCTGCCATGTTGTGAGGTAATTACATCTCCCTCCACAGTAACACTTGTTTGAAGGTATGATTCATCAAACATCGCCTTAGTAATGAAGCAGATGCTGGCTGGGTCGCTGTAGCTTTGAGGAGGAGCAGGTAGAACATAAAGCTGCAGCTGTGGTTGACCGTCCTACCTGCAGCCGTGTAGTCTGCAGGGCTGCTCAGCTGGCCCACGGCATCGGGGAGGTCCGCCTGCTGCAGCTGGAACTTTCTGTCTATGCTTACTCTGACTGAGCTCAGATTGCCGATGAACTGGTCCACTGAAGACAGAAAGGACTGGACGTCTGGACAGGACGCGCCCTCCTGCACTGAACCCCACGTCTGGACACAGAACAAAGAGTCAGCAGTAAGAAAAGAGGCTGAAAGGTCCAAATGCAATCTGACTGAGGCTGAATCCTCAACAATCATCAGTAACTGTCACACTCATTTTCATGATTTGACGTTTTTGTTTTTACAACACAAACAAGAGATGTCAAGAGGACGAGGAGGAGGAGGAGGTTAATGGTCTTGTCCTGTAAACCCTCAGATGGCTTTAACAGCTCTTTGATGGTCCAGGATTTGGGTGTGCAGATACTAATACTTACCCTGAATTGACAAACACATGCACACTTATAACATATCTCTATTTGCCGACAAGCTTCCTTCCATCTTCTGGTAACCAACTAAAGAGATGAATCTGACTAAAGAAGCCTTTCAGGTGGGGGTGTGTACCTGCTGTGACGTCAGGGCCGGTAACATGATGTGAGTCAGCAGAGTCTCCAGACTGTTCAGGACGCTGCCCTCACTGCAGTCCAACATGCCGAAGTTCACCTCCTGGAAATGCAGCAGGTATGACAGCGATGTTACACAGGTGGATTACAGCAGCTTCAGCACTAAACGTGCCGAGTCAGCAGGGTCTGTCCAGCTTCCTTGTGACGAGGACAAAGTCAAGTTACACACCTGCTGGACGTTAGCGGTGGTTATGGCCTTGTCAGTGGTTCTCAGGAAGAACAGACATTTCCCCAGTAGAGGCTGCAAAAAAACAGAAAGTTTCAGTTCAATCCGCTGCACGTGGTTCACGCACTGTGATCAATTCCACCATCAGAAGAATGTCTTACAAATAAAGACACAGCGCTGCAGCGGGAGGACAGTCTGCTGTGACGACATTACGGACCGAAAATTTTAGACCTGCACTGACAAGTCTGATACCTTTAAGACTGGAACTCAACCTGAGTCCAGAAGAAAAGACTGAACATTTCTTTCTTTTCGGCAGTCTGCACGCAAATTCAGAATTTCTGCTGTCTAAGCCACAGGATTTCTTCCAGACCATCAAACTGGACCTGGGACCAAGGTGGACAAGAAACTGAACCAGCGTCAGCTGAGTCAAGTCCTCAAGTTTTCAGTCTCTGTGTTTATTCACCACCGCTGTCTCAGAAAGGCCTGATGGAATGTAGGCGATCCCACAAGAAATGAGAACTACTCTAAATAAGCTAAGTAAAAGTTCCTAAACACCTTTCTTACTGCTCAGTTTGTAGTTTCTTATAAAGACAAAATGGGACAATAGACCAATCGTCCTCATTCCCTCAGTCTCCATGCTGTGTAATTTCTCCTGAAGACCTCGCTAACCCCCAAACAAAGCCTTCCTTGGCAACACAACACAGACTCAACCAGAGCACTTAAGATCTCTGAGGCCCGACAGCGGCGGACACCAAGCAGCATTGTTCTGAGCTCGGAGTGAAACTAAATCTGGGCTCCTTAGCCTGATCAGATTCAGACCGTCACACCTTGTCCACCACCCAGAGTCTCTCACCTCCCATCGAGTGCAACAAAACCTCAGACGCATTTTCAATAGCAGGAACTTTTTGCCTTCTTTCATGGTTCCTTATGTCGCTCCTCGCCAGGACGATTTGTTTGAGACGAGCGTTAAAGAGGTTTGCACCTCCTCAGTGGAAAACTCCCCGCTCCCTCTGTGATGTCAGGACAAGTCAAAGTGTGTGACTGTCTTCTGGTGAAGAAGATGATGACTACCTCAGAGCTCCCTGTAGTGAGGACGAGTTTCCTCTGAGCCACAGCTGAGGCTGCTGCATCCTCAAAAGACGGAGGACTGGAGGACAGAGTCTGGTTGGGAAGACGCACAGAACAGAGACAAAGACAGACAAGCCGTGAAGAGAGAGACAAGGAGGACAAAGAGAGGAGAGGGCAGATATTTGAGGAGAAGAAGAAGTGATGATGAGAAGGACAAAGAAATCAGATAAAAAGAGAACAAAAAAGATCAAATCACAGACAGAAGACACATTAATGAAGACAGACTTTTCATGTGAGGAAAGTTACCTGTTTCA
Organism: Chaetodon trifascialis; assembly: GCF_039877785.1. Classification (NCBI taxonomy): domain Eukaryota; kingdom Metazoa; phylum Chordata; class Actinopteri; order Chaetodontiformes; family Chaetodontidae; genus Chaetodon; species Chaetodon trifascialis. Next base: position 23,677,536 of record NC_092073.1, read on the forward strand.
CATCCTGATAGAAGAAGATCAGCTTCTTGGAACCGTTCGCAGCAAAGAAATCATCGATCAGACTAAACTGGAAGAATCAGACGTGACTGATCCACAGGCTGAACGCAGCAGAGCTCACTTCTGAGTTTGGAGTTTGAGAGCCGGACTGAGACGTTACCTTGTCATCAGAGACGAGGGCGTCCTCCACCTCCGCCTCCACCAGGGTCCCTGCGTCCACCAACCTGCAGACCAAGTATTTGTGGCGAGGGTCCAGCGTCGCTCGTCTCTCCTCCTTCAGGGCTCTCGCCTGCTTCGCTATTTCTCTCCTCACCTCGTTGGACAGCAGTGCCGTCCTTTTACCTGACATCTGGACAGAAGTCAGTCTCTGTACAGCTGGACCATGGCAGCACCTGGCATGGTCCAGCTGCTTCCAGGTGTGAATCATCTCATAAAACCAGATATTAAGAAAACCTTCTTCATTTATCTGCTCTGATACTTTAGATGTTTTTATCAGTTTCCAATGAAAATGTCAACATCCCAGCATCACAGCGCCTCCTGTGGCCGGCAGCTGTCACTGTTTACTCACAGAGGTGGCAGCGGTCGGGGGTGGAGCAGCTGCTGGAGAGGACAGGTGTTTACTGGCTCTCAGGTTCTGGCCTCCGATTCGCCGGCGTCCTCTGCCAGTTGCATCTGAGGATCAGACAAAAAAACAGTGGAAAAGCACAAAAAATGAACAAAAATAAAATCTAAAAACAACAGAAATACCAGAAAAAGTGCCTGAACACACAGTCTCATCATTCTGTTTTCATTATTTTATGTTATAGTTTGTTTTTCTGCCATTGACAGAGAAATAAATCAATCATAAGAGTCATGTTAGGACTGAAACTTTATGAATCAGTGTGTTGTCTGTACCTCTGCGGAACTGCAGCAGAGGAGGCCTGGGTTTAGTCAAGGCTTCGTCTCTTTCGTCGTCCTCCTCTTCCTCCCCTTCAGGGCCGTCCCAGTCCTCCTGCCCCCTCGCCTGGAGCTCTGCGTGCAGGGAAGGAGCGCAGCTGTTCAGTCTGGGTTCAGAGCTGCCAGCTGGGGGAATGATGGGCTCCTGCTCCCTCTGTGAAACCTCAGCTGGAGAGTCTGAATCTGCCATCTGAGAGTGGAGACAGATTCAGCTTCAACATGTTCAGAATCCTCTGAATCAAACGGTGACAAAAAAATGATTTCACACAAAATATTGAAAAAAATATGACTTAATAATGGTATTTCACCTTGCTTTCATTCAAAGTGAATTATTCAGTCATGGTCAACTCACATTTGGGACTCTTGAGTGAAAATCCTCCTGTTGAACAAGCTGAACTGCCCACGTGCTCTTGTCCTACTGGAGCTGCTGCGGAGAAAAAAAGAGGCAAAGAGTGGAGACGACTGAGTCTGAGGACGAGTCGCTGCTGCTCTGAAAACACCTCAGCCGGTTGGATGCAGAGCTGCAGAGAAACCATCAGGAAGTGAATCAAGTTTGGCTGTCGCTGTGGTAACTGCGTGTGTGACTTGGCAACTGAACGCACAACAAAGCTGTGGAAGAGAAACCAGGAGAGCCGGCATGTGCTGACCAATGAAAGCAGCTGCTGCTCTTAAGGCTGCCACACGGCATCACATTTGTTTACAATGACAAAGAAAAACACAACATGAAGCCACAGTCTCAACCGCAGTCACGAGTGTCATGGAGGCTCCTGGGCTGCAGTTTCAGTCCCACCCAGCACGTCCAGAAGTGATCCTGAAGGAATGAAGTCCTTCATTAACCACAGAGAGCCTTGAGTTACTCTGGAACTGGGTTTCTTCTGATTCACCTGTCCTGTCACACCTCCAGCTTTCACTCTTTGATCCTTTGAACTTTTTCAGATGACTCAGAATGAACATTGAAACATCACAAATGAAATCAAATTTGACACTTTTCCTGTGTGAAAGCAGCTCATGCTGACGTGGTGACGGCTGTGAACACGTTTGATCTGAAGAACACAACTCTTTGTTTTTTTTAAAGTGTTGTATTCACACGAGGACAGAGGGGCAGGTGTAGAGGGGAGGTGTGGTGAGGGTGGAGCAGGGAGAATAGAAGAAGAAGAAAATGACATACTTCTTATTAATCACAACACACACATGCTACAGGGGGAGACTGCACACACAACATGCTTAGTGAAGTTATTTTCTCCACATCTGACTCATCCTGGTCGTACTTCCTCCACGGCAGACCAGGAGTGGTGGGCTGGCAGCTGACAGCGGGGCCCAGGGACCCAGTTCCTTTTCGTCACCATTGGTCAGGTGGTGATCTTCTTGCATGTTTTAGTGGGGGTTTTTTATGGGGGATACCCCAGATGAACACGGGAAGAATATGCAAACTCTACACAGAAAGGCCCCCCCTTAAAGGACAGCAGGCACACAAGGCATGGTGGAAGACACGCCCCAGCACCCACAGCGCCCAAGGTGGGAATCAAACCCGGGACCTTCTAGCTGTGAGGCGACAGTGTTACACTGTGCTACCATGCCACCCAAATAAGACCGTATGCACTCCAATAAAACAGAAAGATTGATTGAGTGGACTGACGGGTCTTTAATTAGTGTAGAAAAGGAAAATTGTGATATTACAACACATCGCCTATGAGTGGGTCAAACAGTGACGTCCAACAATCACATCCACAGAAAGCTGCTCCCCTTCGTGAATGATGATGAAATATTGCTGACATCAGCAGGTGGAGCAGAGAGAAGCTTCAATGGTTCACGCTTCACATTTACATCCCACACTGAACAAAACTTGATTCATTTCTCAGGAAGTTTACAGATGAAAGGAACACATCACAGATCACCAACACGACCAAAGAAACGCAGGAAAAGCTTAAACGTGGCAGAAGTTCAGCAGCTCACACACATAATATCCAAGCCACAAAGATAACAACAAGTTGTCTCATCTCGATTCTGACACGATGCCATCGACACAGCCGAGGCTGTCGGGGAAACCAGCATCTGGTCCAACTTCTGATGGGTCTTGTTGCTCAGGCTGAGCTGGAAGCGTGACGACATAATGATGGCGTGACTGCTCTTCATGCTCCACAAACAGCAGATTTACCGACTTGATATGAGCAACAACTACCAACAACGATCCTGGAACAACAGATCAGACACATTTGTTTCTGTCGCTGTCATGGTGGACGTCTGATGCCAGCAGGTCAGTCATCCTCTGAATGTCTGCTGGTGGAAAACAAAAGAACCAGAATAAATCCAAATCATCATGAATGTACAAAAGAAAGTCCAGGTCCAGGTGGAAGGTTCAGGTCCAAGTTGAAGGTTCAGGTCCAGGCTCCAGGTGGAGGAGGTGTGTGAGTGAGGAGCAGAAGGAGTGGAGGAGTCTCAGTGTGTCTGCAGAGACTGTGTAGAAGGACAGAGCAGCAGCAGAGCAGTCCACATACACTGATGATACTCTGTCACATCCACAGGAACACACAGGGAGGATGCTGGACTTGACATTGTGTCTGACAGTGGAGCTGATCTCAGAGCAGTTCACACTGCAGCACTGACAGTCATCTCCACTTGTTGGGATTCCTCTGTCAGTCACTGCTGGATGAAGCTCTCCTCTCCACTCGACCTCCCAGTAACATGGCCCAGTCAGAGCCTCTCCACACACAAGCTGCTGCTGCTGCTGCTGCTGCTGCTGCTGCTTCAACCTCTCTGGATCATCAGGACACAGCTGATCGGCTCTCGGTCAATCACCTTTTTCATCTCTCCCATTCTGACTTCCATCTGATGAGAGAGGAAGACAGACAACAGAAGTCATCAGTCAGAGTTCACAGAGACTCCATCAGCTGGCAGTCAGTGATGCAGCACATCCAGTATAAAGAGCAGCAGGGACTTCAGTCCTGTTCAGACCACAAGTGGAGCGGCTGTGTAGCGTAGCCAGCTTCCTCTCAGCTCTCATGTTAACATGTTGGAGTGAACACGCTGAGCTGGAAGCTCTCACACCTGCAGAGACTTTGGCCATCAAGTCTGTTCACTCTGCACATTTCACTCAAGCACACAGTGGAAATAAAGTGCAGAGAGTCCCTGAACGCATCATGACTGCAGAGACAGTTCAGTGATGGATTTACTGTTGTTACCTGTGAACTGCTGCTAAAGCTAAAAGCAGCAGTTTGTGACTTTATTTGCCTTTTGGGAGGCTTCTATCAAAGATATCTGCACAAAGCTCACAGAGCAGACTGAACATCAGCTCTCTCATCATTAAAGTCTGTTTCATTTCTCCTCCACTTGTGACCAAAGTGAAGTCACAGTGTGCGGTCACAGCCTGGAGTACTCTTCTTCATCACTGCAACAAGGTGAGAATTAAACCACTGGAGGTCAGAAAAAAGATTTTCAGCAGGTGATAAGTTGACATGAACTGATCAGTTGTTTAGTGCTGAAATGAGAGAACAAACAGTCTGAGATCAGATTTGATGGTTGGACAGTTTGATGAAGGAGGACCTCTGTCTCTGTACATCTTGGGATGCTGTCAGCTGGAATCCAGCTTTATTTGCTGGAGACGTGAACACAACAACAACAGACGTCTTCACATCAACTCAAACACATGATCACAACAAGCTTCTGGCTCATCTGATTGGCTGACTGTTCTCTCTCTCTCTGTCTTTCTGTCCAATCCTGAAGCCCGTCACCATCCTCCTCTCACAGCTTCACTGAGGAAAGCAACTGCTGAGAAGGTTGGAGGTTTACAGGAAATACTGGATCTGTGCTTTGATACTAACTGTGTTTAGTACAACACTGCTGAGACCAGCATGGACTGACTCCAACCCTCTACTGACCTCACAGTCTTCAGGCTACAGTCTGGACTCTTCACCAGATCACACAGAGGCTTCACTGCTGAATCCTGCAGCTTGTTGTCTCTCAGCTCCAGCTCTGTCAGATGGGAGGGGTTGGACTTCAGAGCTGAGGCTAGAGAAGCACAGCTGATCTCTGACAACCTGCAGCCCCACAACCTGAATAAAGAATAAATGATGAAGATTAAAATCCATTTCTAATCCAATCAGATGTGTTCAGGTTTTAAATGTGGAGCTCAACATTACTCTGTCCTCATCAATGAGCTTCTCCCTAAAATGAGCAGAGTGACTTTGTCATTGTGTTATTGTGGATCATCATCAACCAACAACTAACAGTGGACATTTTCTACACTTTCTTTAACAAGCTCAAATCTTTGTGACTGCAGACTAAATTTACTTCAACAAACATGAAAACATGAACAAAAGTTAATTTACAACTTTACTGATGTTATGGAAAAACACAAATTAGCTTCACTTGTTAAAAAGACGTGACATTTACAACAGTAACAGAGAGTCAGTGAACTCACCTCAGCGTCTTCAGTCTACAGTTTGGACTCTCCAGTCCAGCAGACAGCAGTTTCACTCCTGAATCCTGCAGCTCTAAATTGTCACTCAGGTCCAGCTCTGTCAGATGGGAGGGTTTGGACGTCAGAGCTGAGGCCAGAGAAGCACAGCTGATCTCTGTCACACTGCAGTTGAATAAAGAATAAATGATGCAAAATTCCAGCAGAGTAAGTCCACTGATGATTCTTTAAGTAGGAATAAAAAGGGAATACACCAAAGTAACTTTTCTTTTTTTTTATTTTCGATGATGTCACTTTAGAAAATCAATTTAGAAAATCAAAGTACCTAACAAAATCACTGCATGTTTTTCATTTACACAACAAAAATGGTCTCGTGAGAAATTCCAAGAGCGCGACCTCGCATATGATTGGACGCCTCCTCTGACGCAATGACGTCAGCAGAAAACGACCTCGGCGCATCTGTGAACGCGAATCGAGCTTGGATTAGAACAGAGACGTTTCGGGTCCTGCTAAACTTTAACTCTGTTCATGCAATGGCCGGACATCGTCTTCAGTTCATCGCAGAAGGCACTCCTCTGCGACGAGTGGACGGCCTGGCTGCGGAGCGACCATATCCAGAAAGTCCAAACAATTTAGAGAAGAAACTGCTGAGCGTCTTCAGTGGATTGTCTCGGCTGCTAACGCAGCTGATGGCGCAGTTGGCGAGGAAAATGGCCGTGATTAAAGCCAGACTGCTCGCTCTGGAGGAGCAGCCCCGACCGAACTGCAGCTGCGGAGACGAAGAGACGGGTGCGTAAGTTACGTACGTGACGTTAGCATTTAGTATCACATTGTGCAGTTTTTAGGGCGCCAAACCTTTATTATTCTTATTGCACTACATTCCGAACGTTTGGTAATTGTTCACGTTACATTTAACATTACAATGTATTTTGTATTTTAAAGGAAAAGGTGCGACGTCTGCACAATAGTGACGGATATGACAGGCGATATGAACCTGAGCAGGGGTAAGTTAATAAAATACACAGGAAATATTCTGCAGAATATAAGTAAATGTAAACGTTGCATGACCTGTACTTTTTGTGTTTTACAGACTAAACTCGCCCCACAACGAAACGGTGACGTCATATTTGATGGCGACTTTAACTGGGAGTCCAGACATGGATGGTGTGGACAGCAGTCTTTTAAACCCTTTCTGTTGTTTCTTGTTGTTGTTTTTACTGAAGCCTGCCTTAATTATTTCAAACCAATGTATATTTTCTTCCAGCGGCCTGTAAGACATATTATGAGATAGTGTGGAGGAGCTTCAGGTATGCCCAGCCAGCTCTTTCAGTTCAGGCAGCAACTGTGAAGATTTCAGCTCACAGCAGACAAAGAAGAAAGAGAGTCCCATGAATGCCGCTTTATTTTCACAACAATGTAAAAATGGGCTGAATTTTATTTATTAGCTGCATTGTTTTTGACAAACATGCTCACATATGTTATCATGCGTTATTGTTTCTTAGCAGTACTAATATTATATTAATACCTGTATTTACAGCTGCTGGAAGCAAGAAGGAGTGTCCTAGCTCTCCAAACTCTGCCAGACACTGCAAGATCGGCTGGAAAGCGACCCAAAGTATGTGGTGACACACCGCAAGAGGCTTCGCATCGAGTCCCCTTCAAAGCAACAGGCGCCAACTCAGTATGACCAAGAGGCAGCAAAGAAGCATTTCCAAAGGCCTTAGACTCTTTTTCATGCGGCATGGCCCAACCCAGAGGCTCTTATCAGTGAACCCCTCTGCACATTTCCTTGCTTTTTTTCCCCATTAGTCATTGATTTTACTTGGTTGATCCTTGTTAATGTGTGTGTCACGATTTCATTAAAGACTTTTTTTCAAAATGTTTCTGTCAACTGTGTTCTTTTTGTTCTACTCTGTGGTAGTGTAGAAGGTGGATCGCCAAATAAATCAATGAATCATCAATCAAATATATATGTCATTTATATTTTATATATGCATAAATATAACAATATAATAACTATTTTTAATATATTAATTTATTATATAATATATGAATTTTATATGTATTTTTTATTATTATTATTATTATTTGTGGCGCACAGATGACCAATAGCAGCAGAGTTGTCATCCAATCACATGATCACTCACTCATGTGATTGGAGTTGCTATCCAATCACATGATGGTTTCCTTTTAAAATGCCTGTGGAATCATCCAATGGTTGTTTGTGAAGTCAGCAGGCCAGCCTGAGTAGATCAACGTCGGTAGCATTCATGTGCTAATTAGAGCTATTCGCACCTTCGCGAAGGCGCGATTAACCACGCCCCCCGCCGACAGATGGTTCGTTTCCGACGATTTTCGGAGCCGGGTCGAAAATGTGGTTTTTCATGCAGTGATTATAAATGAAAACAGAACAACAGAGAAAACCCATCCCTCCCACCCTCCGTATGTAATTATACACACCCACAACTACACACACACACACACACACACACACACACACACACACACACACACACACACTCACCACAGACAGTCGTGAGGCAAGGCACTGACGATCGGGGACGCCACCTTTGGGACCGTCCACACTGAGAGGAGTCATCGCAGACTATGACCACAGGGGGTGCCAGCACCCGGGCCCCTGACTCCGGCAGACAGGCAGACCCCCACACCAAGGTGGGGAGCCCCCCCCCATTCAGCCTGGCCGACAGGACCAGAGGACAGCACCCCCAGCAGCAGACCAGACACAACTCTGGACCCCCCTGAGGAAACACTGGAATTAAAATAGCATAAGATAGAGTGAAAGGCATGATATAAGATACGTAAAATAAATTTAACAGTTAAAAGAAGAAAAATACTTAAGATAATAAATAAAGTAGATAAATTAGCGTAAAATAATACAACATATAAAACAGCAAAATAAAGGGCATCAACATAAGATAAATGATAAGAACGTAAGAATTTAAAGGTCTAGTAAAAGCCTGATTAAAAAGGTCTGTCGTTAACCTTGTTTTAAAATATCAACAGTCTCTGCAGTGCTGAGGCTCTCTGGCAGGTTGTTCCACAGGTGAGGAGCATAGTGGCTAAATGCCGCCTCACCGTGGGTTTTTGTTCTGGCTTTTGGTATGAATAAAAGGCCGGTGCTGGAGGACCTCAGGGTCCGCAAAGGTTGATACGGTAAAAGCAGGTCAGATAAGTAAGAGGGCGCAAGGCCATTAAGACATTTAAAAAGGAGTAAAAGAACCTTAAAATTGATCCTGAAGCGGACAGGAAGCTAATGCAGCGATTGTAAAACCGGTGTAATGTGGGCCCACCCTCTGGTCCTCATCAGCATGCATGCAGCTGAGTTTTGCAGTAATTGGAGGTCTGAAATATTCTTTTTTGGGAAGACCAGAGAGCAGGGCATTACAGTAATCTAAACGACAGGAAATAAAAGCATGCATTAGCACCTCTGTGCTGGCCTGAGAGAGAAATAGGCGGACTCTGGCTATATTCTTGAGATGATAAAAGCCTATTTTTGTTATATTTTTGATGTGTGGGATAAAAGTCAGCTCAGAATCAAAAATCACGCCCAGGTTTTTTACAGATTGTATTGGTTTGAAATCTTGTAGTTTTGGTAAAAGTTTCTCAGTCTGGCCTTCAGGACCTATAACTAAAACCTCTGTTTTGTCCTGGTTGAACTGTAGGAAATTTTCTGCCATCCATGATTTGATATCTAAAATGCAGTTAAAAAGGGTATCTATTGGCCCGGTGTCATCAGGAGACACAGCAATGTACAGCTGTGCATCATCAGCGTAGCTATGGGAACTGATGCTGTGTCTCCTGATGACATCTCCAAGAAGAAGCATGTAAAGATTAAAAAGAATTGGACCTAAAATTGAGCCTTGGGGGACCTCACACCTAATTTCATGGGTTCCCGAGGAACAAGTATCCATACTTACATAAAAACATTGGTCTGTGAGATAAGAGTGGAACCAGTTAAAAACAGTACCAGAGAGGCCAACCAGGTGTCTGAGTCTATTTAATAAAATGTGATGGTCTACTCTATCAAAGGCAGTGCTTGGATCCAGTTGAACCAAGACTGAGTTTTTTGTTATCTAAGTTCCACCTGATGTTGTTTAAAATCTTTAGACGTGCTGTCTCGGTGCTGTGGTTCATGCTAAAAATTCATTGATTTGGTAAAAAAAAAAAAAAAAAATTTTGTAGAATTTTTCTTAAAAAGGGTAAGTTGGATACAGGTCGGTAGTTATTAATAACGTTGGGGTCTAAATTGCTCCTCTTCAGAAGGGACTTCACCGCAGCTGTTTTAAAAGCGGTGGGGAAGACGCCCGTCTGAAGGGAGCAATTCGTAATGTTTAAAAGCTGTTCCTCGAAGAATCCATAAAATGATTTTAAAAGTGATGTGGGAATTGGATCTAAAAGGCAAGTTGTTGGGTTTAATTGTGAGAAAATTCGACCAAGTGTCCTCGCTTCAACCAGGGCAAAACTCTCCAGTGTTTCATCGGGCAAGGACAACAATTCAGGTGTGCTAACAGATAAAACTTGTTGGGATAAAAGGCTGGATCTGATGTCCTTGATTTTGGTTCTGAAGTGCTCTGCAAAGTTCTCACAGAGCGTCAGATGGCATGATATGAACTTTATTAAAATTTGTGCTTGTTGAAAGATCAAAGGTGAAGAAGATGAACCAGGGGTTGTTTTTGTGGTCTATGATGAGTTTTGAGAAATGAGAAATTCTTGCCTGTTTAACTGAGTTATTGTAGATTTTGAGTTGTTGCTATAAAGTTTCGAGTTGGACTGTTAATTTTGTTTTTCTCCATCTCCTCCTTTTCTTTAGATTCTTTTGGTTGAAAGTGGAGCTTAAATTATCAACGATAAAATCACAGGGTGCAGGTAAAATTTGCAGCCACTTCACCCCTCCTCACTGTTCTCACCGGGGCCTCCTGCTGGTTAAAACTGGTGATGTTAAAAAACACGCAGTCGTGGTCAGACACAGACAGGTCGACAACAGAGGACACACCAATGGACAGGCCATGGGTTATGACCGGGTCCAAAGTCTGTCCCCTGTTGTGAGTTGGCTGCGTGACGTGCTGCTTAAAATCTAAAAGATCTAAAAATTGTCTGGATATTGGATCCAAGGTGTCAGCAACATGTAGATTAAAATCACCAGTTATTAAAATCCTGTTATAAGAGGTGTGAATGACATGAATAAAGTCAATGAAAACTAAAGAGCTAAAAAAGGCCAAATCTTAAACATGGAAGTCCTTCATCAACACGGACGTCAGCTGGAAGTCCAGCTGAGATCAATTCAACAACACATCCAAAATACATGATATCACCATGAAATAACTTTACTGTCACTCATCAAACTCCTCATTTGTCATCACTGACATATTACGGCAGTCTGAACCAGATGAACCTTAACAAAACAAGAACCAGAATCAGAACAGATCAAATCTGACCCAACTTTAATGTGGACTTTCTGACATCAAACAAAAGCTGCTGGAGGAAAAATTCAGATCTTTAACTCAATTACAAATAACAAAAATACTCTCAAGTACTGCATTCAAAGTGTTACTTCAGTCAAAGTACAGAAGGAATAAAATGCTTCAAAATAAAAGCACTCATGCTGCAGAACACTTTCTATATTACTGAATCATTGTTATTGATGCATCATGAAGGAGGAGGGACTGTGGTGTTGTTTCAGTTTGTAGAGCTCAATGAAGCTTCAGTGAAAACTTTCTACAGGTGTTTTCTTCTCGCTTTTGTGTTACAACGATGAGAAAAGTCTGGTGTTGTGGTCATGAGCAGAACTTCAGAGGGCACTTTATGCACGAAGGCTGGATGCTGCTTTTTCACAGCAACATCCAAATTCATCAGAAAATTAACTGCAACTCTCCATCATTCCTCAAGGAGCAACAGAGAGCAAGAGAGAAAATTCAACTGAAATCAGAGTTCATCAACACTCATGTTGTCACAAACAGCTCTAATCTGCAGAGGCACGCTGACTTCAGAATATCTGAAAGATTTCAAAGGAAGACAAAAGAAAGTCCAGGTCCAGGTTGAAGGTTCCGGTCCAGGTCCAGGTTGAAGGTTCCGGTCCAGGTTGAAGGTTCAGGTCCAGGTCCAGGTTGAAGGTTCAGGTCCAGGTTGAAGGTTCAGGTCCAGGCTGAAGGTTCAGGTCCAGGTTGAAGGTTCAGGTCCAGGCTTCAGGTGGAGGAGGTGTGAGAGTGAGGAGCAGAAGGAGTGGAGGAGTCTCAGTGTGTCTGCAGAGACTGTGTAGAAGGACAGAGCAGCAGCAGAGCAGTCCACATACACTGATGATACTCTGTCACATCCACAGGAACACACAGGGAGGATGCTGGACTTGACATTGTGTCTGACAGTGGAGCTGATCTCAGAGCAGTTCACACTGCAGCACTGACAGTCATCTCCACTTGTTGGGATTCCTCTGTCAGTCACTGCTGGATGAAGCTCTCCTCTCCACTCGACCTCCCAGTAACATGGCCCAGTCAGAGCCTCTCCACACACAAGCTGCTGCTGCTGCTGCTTCAACCTCTCTGGATCATCAGGACACAGCTGATCGGCTCTCGGCCAATCACCTTTCAGACTTCCTCCATCTGATGAGAGAAGAAGACAGAGAACAGAAGTCATCAGTCAGAGTTCACAGAGACTCCTTCATCAGCTGGCAGTCAGTGATGCAGCACATCCAGTATAAAGAGCAGCAGGGACTTCAGTCCTGTTCAGACCACAAGTGGAGCGGCTGTGTAGCGTAGCCAGCTTCCTCTCAGCTCTCATGTTAATGTGTTGGAGTGAACACGCTGAGCTGGAAGCTCTCACACCTGCAGAGACTTTGGCCATCAAGTCTGTTCACTCTGCACATTTCACTCAAGTACACAGTGGAAATAAAGTGCAGAGAGTCCCTGAATGCATCATGACTGCACAAACACAGATATTCACTGTTCACTGGAATGATGGATTTACTGCTGTTAGGGTTTTATTGTAGTTGAAATATTACAGGACAAATATGTAAATATAGAGTTGGTTGTGTTTAGTACAACACTGCTGAGACCAGCATGGACTGACTCCAACCCTCTACTGACCTCAGAGTCTTCAGGCTACAGTCTGGACTCTTCATCAGATCACACAGAGGCTTCACTACTGAATCCTGCAGGTAGTTTCGTCTCAGCTCCAGCTCTGTCAGATGGGAGGGGTTGGACTTCAGAACTGAGACCAGAGAAGCACAGCTGATCTCTGTCAAAATGCAGCGAACCAACCTGAATAAAGAATAAATGATGAAGATTAAAATCCATTTCTAATACAATCAGATGTGTTCAGGTTGTAAATGTGGAGCTCAACATTACTCTGTCCTCATCAATCAGCTTCTCCCTAAAATGAGCATCTGGAAATATGCTTTCATCTGTGTGTGTGTGTGTGTGTGTGTGTGTGTGTGTGTGTGTGTGTGTGTGTGTGTGTGTGTTGTGAAGGATCAATACCAATCAACAACTAACAGTGGACATTTTCTACACTTTCTTCAACAAGCACAAATCTTTGTGACTGCAGACTAAATTTACTTCAACAAACATGAAAACATGAACAAAAGCTAATTTACAACTTTACTGATGTTATGGAAAAACACAAATTAGCTTCACTTGTTAAAAAGACATGAAATTTACAACAGTAACAGAGAGTCAAGAAACTCACCTCAGAGTCTGCAGTCTACAGTCTGGACTCTCCAGTCCAGCAGACAGCAGCTTCACTCCTGAATCCTGCAGGTCGTTGTAGCTCAGGTCCAGCTCTGTCAGATGGGAGGGGTTGGACTTCAGAGCTGAGGCCAGAGAAGCACAGCTGATCTCTGACAAACTGCAGAGAACCAACCTGAATAAAGAATAAATGATGAAGATTAAAATCCATTTCTAATCCAATCAGATGTGTTCAGGTTGTAAATGTGGAGCTCAACATTACTCTGTCCTCATCAATGAGCTTCTCCCCAAAATGAGCAGAGTGACTTTGTCATTGTGTTATTGTGGATCATCATAATGTCAGCCTTCTACAGACATCGTCCAGATGTCAGCACAACATTCATACACCTATTCATGTCAACACACATCAATAACATGCTGCTGATTTCAGTCAAGTCTGGAATTACAGCACAACAAATATATTGATCCTTTAAACAGCTGCATCTGGAAACATGCTTTCATCTGTGTGTGTGTGTGTGTGTGTGTGTGTGTGTGTGTGTGTGTGTGTGTGTGTCTGATGAAGGATCAATATCAATCATCAGTCATTATTTGTGAAAACACTCTGAAATCAACACAAAGCAAAGAAATATTTCTGCTTCATCAAGTAAACTTGATCCATTTCAAACAAATATTACTTCAGAGGATCTTCTGTATCCAGATGTGACCATTTAGCAAAAATCACAAACATTCATTGACTTCAACAACCAACAGTGGACAGTTTCTACACTTTCTTTAACAAGCACAAATCTTTGTGATCGCAGACTACATTTACTTCAACAATCATGAAAACATGAACAAAAGTTAATTTACAACTTTACTGATGTTATGGAAAAACACAAATTAGCTTCACTTGTTAAAAAGACATGTGAGATTTACAAAAGTAACAGAGAGTCAGTGAACTCACCTCAGAGTCTTCAGTCTACAGTCTGGACTCTCCAGTCCAGCAGACAGCAGCTTCACTCCTGAATCCTGCAGCTCATTGAAGCTCAGGTCCAGCTCTGTCAGATGGGAGGGGTTGGACTTCAGAGCTGAGGCCAGAGAAGCACAGCTGATCTCTGACAACATGCAGTTTTTCAACCTGAATAAAGAATAAATGTCACTTGAGAAGAAAATGTTCCTGCTTGAAATCATTCAATGGTTAATAACCTGTTCAGAGCTGAAGAAGCTTTACAAAGTTCAAGTTTAGAAAACGGAAACTCCAAACACCTGAAACCAACAGGATGCAGCTTCAAAACGCTCAAATCTCATTAATATTAATGACAACGTGCTGCTACTTCAATAAAGACGGAGTGACTCCACCTCTAAAACTCTGCCAACTCCACCAGTGGCTCCATCTATACAAACTCATGTTGTGCAGCCAAACACAAATAAAAACCAACAGAAACTGATTGAAGACTCCACTCAACATCCCAACGTGTCCACAGAGGACAAATACGTCAGGATGAAGTTTGAGGAAATGTGAACAAAACGCATGGACAATATTTCTGTTTGGAACAGTGGAGTCATAAAATCAAAGCATCTTCACTTTCAACTATTCAGTCAGTATAAGCATCATATAGCTTCAGAAAAGTGTTGGAAAAGAAAAGGACTGAAGATATTTGTTATTGTCTGACTGTGGAAACACAGATTATTATTTTATTAATTGGATTTAAGTATTTTTATTATCATGTATTAAAAATAACACAAAGTAGAAAATCAGATGAAATCAAGAATTATCCAGTGTCCATTTTTCTTGTTATAATCAGGTTTTAAATGTGGAGCTCATTATTGCTCTGCAACAGTCAATGGACTAAACCACAGAAGAAGAAAACAGACTTCAGCATGAAGATACTCAGTGTAGATCAGTATAATATCAGCCTCATGTCTGCAGTTTACTGTCAACACAACTTTCACATCATATTAATCCCAGCACAGAATTAAAAAATGGTGTCTGACCTCAGAGTTTTCAGACTACAGTCTGGACTCTCCAGTCCAGCAGACAGCAGCTTCACTCCTGAATCCTGCAGCTCGTTGTCACTCAGGTCCAGCTCTGTCAGATGGGAGGGGTTGGACTTCAGAGCTGAGGCCAGAGAAGCACAGCTGATCTCTGACAACCTGCAGCCCCACAACCTGAATAAAGAATAAATGATGAAGATTAAAATCCATTTCTAATCCAATCAGATGTGTTCAGGTTGTAAATGTGGAGCTCAACATTACTCTGTCCTCATCAATGAGCTTCTCCCTAAAATGAGCAGAGTGACTTTGTCATTGTGTTATTGTGGATCATCATAATGTCAGCCTTCTACAGACATCATCCAAATGTCAGCACAACATTCATACACCTATTCATGTCAACACACATCAATAACATGCTGCTGATTTCAGTCAAGTCTGGAATTACAGCACAACAAATATATTGATCCTTTAAACAGCTGCATCTGGAAACATGCTTTCATCTGTGTGTGTGTGTGTGTGTGTGTGTGTGTGTGTGTGTGTGTGTGTGTGTGTGTGTGTTGTGAAGGATCAATATTAATCATCAGTCATTATTTGTGAAAACACTCTGAAATCAACACAAAGCAAAGAAATATTTCTGCTTCATCAAGTAAACTTGATCCATTTCAAACAAATATTACTTCAGAGGATCTTCTGTATCCAGATGTGACCATTTAGCAAAAATCACAAACATTCATTGACTTCAACAACTAACAGTGGACATTTTCTACACTTTCTTTCACAAGCTCAAATCTTTGTGACCGCAGACTAAATTTACTTCAACAAACATGAAAACATGAACAAAAGCTAATTTACAACTTTACTGATGTTATGGAAAAACACAAATTAACTTCACTTGTTAAAAAGACGTGAGATTTACAGCAGTAACAGAGAGTCGGTAAACTCACCTCAGAGTCTTCAGTCTACAGTTTGGACTCTCCAGTCCAGCAGACAGCAGTTTCACTCCTGAATCCTGCAGCTCCAAGTTGTCACTCAGGTCCAGCTCTGTCAGATGAGAGGGGTTGGACTTCAGAGCTGAGGCCAGAGAAGCACAGCTGATCTCTGTCACACTGCAGTTTTTCAACCTGAATAAAGAATAAATGATGAAGATTAAAATCCATTTCTATTCCAATCAGATGTGTTCAGGTTGTAAATGTGGAGCTCAACATTACTCTGTCCTCATCAATGAGCTTCTCCCTAAAATGAGCAGAGTGACTTTGTCATTGTGTTATTGTGGATCATCATAATGTCAGCCTTCTACAGGCATCATCCAGATGTCAGCACAACATTCATACACCTATTCATGTCAACACACATCAATAACATGCTGCTGATCTCAGTCAAGTCTGGAAGAACCATCAAATCAGACCTGTTGTTTCTTTTGTTACTTTCATTTTCTTCTGTTTCTTCTCATTCAGAATAATCCATAATATGTCCACATGCTCTTCTATATACACTCTAATTGTGTAGTCAAAATAGAAGTTTGGAGAAGAAATAGACTCAAAAGTGATCAAGAGGAGTAAATAAAAATGGCTGAATCAGCTGGGAACAACTAATCTCCATCCGCAGCGTTGCTACCAGGGGCATAAAAAGTGAAGCACACAGTACCTGGAGAGACAATGAAAGCAAGTGAATACAACGACAACAAGCAATCTGGCAATCTTAGCAGAATTGATCCGACTGGAAAAATCTAAGTGGCAGCCCGTTAGATACTGAACATTGAGAGACTGTCTGCCTGCTGGGGTTGCTGATGCAGTTTGATGTCCATTAGCATTAGCCATGGTGCTCAGCCGGATTCACGAGGCTGGACCGTTTGTCTCCTTCATTGTTAGATGTGTGAATGATTGACTATTGGTTAAGGAGCAGCTAATTGTAAATACTTGATGCAAGTTTTGATTGTTGGTTGACAAATTGCTTTGATGTGCACAAGTCACTTTGCTATGAATGTAAATATTAGTGGTGATTATATCAACTTTTGATTGTCAATTGTTTATGGGTTTATTAACAGCACTTTATGGTAATTTTGTCATGTAATTGCACTTTTAAAATACTTTTAAATGAATTAAAAAATACGTATTTAAAAGTTAAAAATATAAATAAGCTAAAAGAAAAACTATAAATGTGAAATTTTGATGAAACTTTTTAAAAAGCCCTCCCTCAAAATACAGTAAAATTCGATTTGATACATGATGTTAACCTAAAGTTAAAACAGTCATGAGCATCAGATTTATCTGCACTTTCGTGATTAAATGTACAAATCAGGTAAAATAGCACAATTGTATTTATTTATTTTTTTTGTTCACAGGTTTTTAACCTATCCATGACCTACTACTAACCCAAACTAGCAGCTAATGGCAAAACAAATGTACGGCAAATGAAACAATGGTACTGCGAAACCAATGTGCCAGCTGAAAAATAAAAGAAAGAAAACCCAGCAAATGTTTGGTCATTGAGTGGACCCCGTTCAACTTCGGGTAGACAAATCAATCCCTTTCAAGTGGAGAATCTGCGAACTTCAACCTCCAAGAAGACAACTTGACACTAATCCACACTTGGATGTTGGATGGACTTTTATTTTGATAGGCTTTGACTTTGACAAGTGTTTGTCTGCTTCAGGAGTTCTGGACTCACAAAGATCACTTCCTGTTAGTCATTGGAGGAATGCCAGACACTGTGGAAACCTGCCTGTGAGCTATTGGTGATGTGAGTGCACAACTCCACCGGTTTACGAAGATCCACTTGCCCAGAGTTGACCAGGTCTGCGGTGGCGAGCTTTCAGCGCACTTTTACGCTGCCGGCGTGGACCGAAATGGAACGAAAATCCAAATCCGCCAGCTGATTATGGCGATACCTCCCCCTACTGCACTGCAATGCCCGTCCTGGCGTACCTCTGTGCGCCTCGGTTTACCAAAATACCAAGTGCGCTGTGCGCCTGCCTGCGCTGCACGAAAATACCACTGTGCAGGGTGGGCACCCTGTGCTGGGCTGGTGGCGGAATCGAAAATAGAGCCCATTGTGTTCAGACTGTTGAACAACAGATGTTGTGATTCGTGCTCAGACAAACGCAGAAAACAAGAGAACTAAAGGAAACTTCAAACATCTGTGATGGATTTAAATTTGGTGGATATCCACTGGACGAGAGGGAAAAACATGAACTGACCTCAGAGTCTTCAGTCTACAGTTTGGACTCTCCAGTCCAGCAGACAGCAGCCTCACTCCTGAATCCTGCAGGTAGTAGTTGCAGCTCAGCTCCAGCTCTGTCAGATGGGAGGGGTTGGACTTCAGAGCTGAGGCCAGAGAAGCACAGCTGATCTCTGTCAAACCGCAGTTACTCAACCTGAATGAAGAATAAATGATGAAGATTAAAATCCATTTCTAATCCAATCAGATGTGTTCAGGTTGTAAATGTGGAGCTCAACATTACTCTGTCCTCATCAACGAGCTTCTCCCTAAAATGAGCAGAGTGACTTTGTCATTGTGTTATTGTGGATCATCATAATGTCAGCCTTCTACAGACATCATCCAAATGTCAGCACAACATTCATACACCTATTCATGTCAACACACATCAATAACATGCTGCTGATCTCAGTCAAGTCTGGAAGAACCATCAAATCAGACCTGTTGTTTCTGTTGTTTCTTTCATTTTCTTCTGTTTCTTCTCATTCAGAATAATCATGAGTCATCTAATGAAACATGCTCAGACAGGTGTGTTGCCTTTCAGACACAATGTTGGACTTTTATTTTGACAGACTTTGACTTTGATCACTGCCTGTTAGCCATTGGAGGAAGTCAGCTCAATCTGTCCACATGCTCTTCTATATACACTTTAATCCACACTGTCAATGCTACAGAGGCAACGATGGACAGAAAGAATCTGATCGCTGCACTTTTACCTTTATGTAAGCAACGTTATTTACATGGAAATGTCTTTGATTTGTTTCTCATTAAATGTTTGATTTCCATGTATTTACAGCAGGAAAAACACACACTTCCAACAAAATGGTGATTGTGTCTCTTCTGTCTCACAGTTACAGTTTTCACTCTGTCTGTGTCACATGGTTTAAAGAGCCACAGGAAACAGGAAGTAAAGCTAACCACCACTCAAGTCATCGTTCTGCAAGTCAGAGTTGAGCTATTTGGACAGCAGCAGCTCCCACGCTGGACTGAGAATATGACAGATGATTTCTGGAGAATTTCAAAGTGGACAATATGAAATAAAGAAGACTTTAGGACATAAATCATCATTTCAGTCAATATAAAAACTCATGGACTCATCTCCATCAACACACAGCTGACTGACTGTGAGCTTCATCCTCAATCATCTCTAGAGCTGGATCAAATGTGCACTGAGCAAAGTCAGACCATCTTCTCTTCATCTTAAATGGAACCTGGTGCCTTCTTCTACAAATCTAGACTTTTCTTATTGATGCTCCTGTTTACTGAGGAGTCAGAACACAAAGTGACATCATTTTCTGACTGAAGCATCATCACATGTTGAAGTGTCACCTCTCGCTGGTGACAGATCAGACACGACACTTCAAACACCTGCATGAGGAAATACGCTGTGTGTGTGTGTGTGTGTGTGTGTGTGTGTGTGTGTCAGAGAGAGGTTCTTTGTGTGTAAATGTACTGCATAAGTTACAGTAAAATACTGAGCTCTGAAGGTTCTCGATAAAAAGACATTATTCCTGAAAACGTGTTGAACTTCCTTCATTTTTTATGTGTATTTGTGTCTCACAGGGAACAAAAACTATAAATGTTGATTTAATTTTAGAGGACGTTGAAGCTTAAATCCAACAGTTTGCTTAATAAAACCAACTCAAATGAAGTCCAGACTAAACTCTGAGCCAAACTGTTCAGACTGTTAAACTGTGAAAAACAGCTGTTGTGATTTGTGCTCAGACAAACGCAGAAAACAAGAGAACTGAAGGAAACTTCAAACATCTGTGATTTAAATTTGGTGGATATCCACTGGACAAGAGGGAAAAACATGAACTGACCTCAGAGTCTCCAGTCTACAGTTTGGACTCTCCAGTCCAGCAGAGAGCAGCTTCACTCCTGAATCCTGCAGCTTGTTGTAGTTCAGATCCAGCTCTGTCAGATGGGAGGGGTTGGACTTCAGAGCTGAGGCCAAGACTTCACAGTGAGTCTCTGAGAGTTCACAGCCTGAAAGTCTGTGATGACAGAGAAAATAAAAGTTAGAGAATAATAAAATCTGACAGTTTATTAATGTCACAAACAACATTAACATGAGCTGAACATGCTGTCGGTCGCTCAGCCTGAGCTGCTCAGCCATTGGTCACCAAAATCAATGAAGCTGATGGGGAGAAACATTCAATATATTGACTTTGAGCTGTTTTCAGGTCAGTTTGTGTCAGAGAGGATCAGATTAGGTGATCACTTCCTGTTTGATTGATGTTGTCCACAGCGTACCAACATGTCTGCTGTAATAAGTACTAAAGATTGTATTATTACAGTTTTATTGTAGTAGTTTTATCAGGTGGAGTTCAGCTGGCTGAAGCTCATGTTTTGGAACAAAGACTAAACTGAGCTTGTTGATGATGGAGATCCCTCCACTCAACTCAACCTGCTGAGCTCTCCTTCACTGGCACAATCAACCTGGAGCTCGTCCAGGAGCTGACTGTGTCATGAGCTGCTGTCTGAGTAAATCAGCTGCTCAGTACACAAAGACTGCGGCTGCACATTCAATGAAAATCACAGTGGAAATGTGTGCTGCTGTTTGCTCTGCACATCTTGCCTCTAGTGTTACTGTGGTGACAAACAAAGTTCATCAGTTTGAACATTAAATATCTTTGAAAGGAAATACGCTGTGTGTGTGTGTGTGTGTGTGTGTGTGTGTGTGTGTGTGTGTGTGTGTGTGTGTGTGTGTGTGTGTGTGTTTCAGAGAGAGGTTCTTTGTGTGTAAATGTACTGCATAAGTTACTGTAAAATACTGAGCTCTGAAGGTTCTGGATAAAAAGACATTATTCCTGAAAACGTGTTGAACTTCCTTCATTTTTTATGTGTATTTGTGTCTCACAGGGAACAAAAACTATAAATGTTGATTTAATTTTAGAGGACGTTGAAGCTTAAATCCAACAGTTTCCTTAATAAAACCAACTCAAATGAAGTTCAGACTAAACTCTGAGCCAAACTGTTCAGACTGTTAAACTGTGAAAAACAGCTGTTGTGATTTGTGCTCAGACAAACGCAGAAAACAAGAGAACTGAAGGAAACTTCAAACATCTGTGATGGATTTAAATTTGGTGGATATCCACTGGACAAGAGGGAAAAACATGAACTGACCTCAGAGTCTCCAGTCTACAGTTTGGACTCTCCAGTCCAGCAGAGAGCAGCTTCACTCCTGAATCCTGCAGCTTGTTGTAGTTCAGATCCAGCTCTGTCAGATGGGAGGGGTTGGACTTCAGAGCTGAGGCCAAGACTTCCCAGTGAGTCTCTGAGAGTTCACAGTCTGAAAGTCTGTGATGACAGAGAAAATAAAAGTTAGAGAATAATAAAATCTGACAGTTTATTAATGTCACAAACAACATTAACATGAGCTGAACATGCTGTCGGTCGCTCAGCCTGAGCTGCTCAGCCATTTGTCACCAAAATCAATGAAGCTGATGAGGAGAAACATTCAATATATTGACTTTGAGCTGTTTTCAGGTCAGTTTGTGTCAGAGAGGATCAGATTAGGTGATCACTTCCTGTTTGATTGATGTTGTCCACAGCGTACCAACATGTCTGCTGTAATAAGTACTAAAGATTGTATTACTACAGTTTTATTGTAGTAGTTTTATCAGGTGGAGTTCAGCTGGCTGAAGCTCATGTTTTGGAACAAAGACTAAACTGAGCTTGTTGATGATAGAGATCCCTCCACTCAACTCAACCTGCTGAGCCCTGCTGAGCTCTCCTTCACTGGCACGATCAACCTGGAGCTCGTCCAGGAGCTGACTGTGTCATGAGCTGCTGTCTGAGTCAATCAGCTGCTCAGTACACAAAGACTGCGGCTGCACATTCAATGAAAATCACAGTGGAAATGTGTGCTGCTGTTTGCTCTGCACATCTTGCCTCTAGTGTTACTGTGGTGACAAAGTTCATCACTTTGAACATTAAATATCTTTGAAATGAATTCACTGAATAAAAGTTGAAAAGGATTTACAAATCACTGCATTCTGTTTGATTGACATTTCATAAAGCGTTCTGACTTGTTTGGAATCAGGGTAAAACTTTGATAGTGTGAAGTTAACTGTGTAAAGTGTGTATCTTTAACACTGATGGCTTCAGCTTCACGTTGCTCAACAGTGTTGATAATCACATCTGGACTTACAGAGCCTTTCTGCAGTTCCTCACAGCTGGAATCAGTCTCCGTCGTCCCTCCTCTGTTGTGTTGTACTTCTTCAGGTCCAACTCATCCAGAACCTCCTCTGACATCTGCAGCATGTAGGCCAGAGCTGAGCAGTGGATCTCAGAGAGTTCCTTCTTTGATCTGTTCTCTGATTTCAGGAACTCTTGGATCTCCTGATGTACTGAGCGGTCGTTCATCTCCATCAGACAGTGGAAGATGTTGATGCTTCTGTCAGGAGAGATGTTTTCTCTGTTCATCTCTTTCAGGTTGTTGATGACTCTCTGGATGATCTTTGAACTGTTTTTTCTTTTACCCAGCAGACCTCCTAAGAGTCTCTGGTTGGACTCCAGAGAGAGGCCATGAAGGAAGCGAACAAACAGGTCCAGGTGACCATTTTTACTCTCAAGAGATTTCATCATGGCTCCCTTCAGGAAGACATCAAGGGTTGAATCAGTGTATTTGTCGTCTTTTAGGAAAGCCTTCAGGACCTCTGAGTTCCTGTTGGTGTAACAGTGGAACATGTAGACTGCAGCCAGAAACTCCTGAATGCTCAGATGAACAAAGCAGTAGACTGTTTTCTGGTAGATCACACACTCTCTTTTGAAGATCTCTGTACAAACTCCTGAGTACACCGAGGCCTCAGTCGCATCAAGACCACACTGCTCCAGGTCTTCTTGGTAGAACATGATGTTTCCTTTCTCCAGATGTTCAAACGCCAGCCTCCCCAGCTTCACAAGAACTTTCCCATCAGCCTCCGTCAGCTCCTGTGGACTCGTCTCATGTCCCTCATCATACTTCTGCTTCTTCCTCTTTGTCTGAACCAGCAGGAAGTGTGAGTACATGTCAGTCAGGGTTTTGGGCAGCTCTCCTCTCTGGTCTGGAGTCAACATGTGCTCCAGAACTGCAGCAGTGATCCAGCAGAAGACTGGGATTTGACACATGATGTGGAGGCTCCTGGAGGTCTTGATGTGTGAGATGATTCTGCTGGAAAGATCTTCATCACTAAACCTCCTCTTGAGGTACTCCTCCTTCTGGGCATCAGTGAAGCCTCGTACTTCTGTTACCCTGTCGACACATTTAGGAGGGATATGATTGGCTGCCGCGGGTCTGGAAGTTATCCAGACGAGAGCCGAGGGAAGCAGATTCCCCTCCATGAGGTTTGTCAGCAGCACGTTGACTGATGACTTCTGTGTGACGTCAGAAACAAGCTGACTGTTGGTGAAATCCAGTGAAAGCCTGCTTTCATCCAGGCCGTCAAAGATGAACAGAAGCTTCCAGACAGCCAGCTGCTCTGCTGTCACCTTCTGTAAGGTTGGATGGAAAACATGGAGCAGCCTGAGAAGACTGTACTGCTCATCTTTGACCAGGTTCAGCTCCCTGAACGAAAGCAGAACCACCACACTGACATCTTGGTTTTCCGAGCCCTCTGCCCAGTCCAGAGTGAACTTCTGCACTGAGAAGGTTTTTCCAACGCCAGCGACGCCGTTGGTCAGGACCACTCTGATGCGTCTCTGTTGGTCAGGTAAGGCTTTAAAGATGTCCTGGACCTTGATTGGGGTCTCATGGAGGGTCTCTATCTTGGAAGTTGTCTCAAGCTGCCTCACCTCATGCTGGGTATTAACCTCTTCACTCTGTCCCTCTGTGATGAAGAGCTCAGTGTAGATCCTGTTGAGGAGGGTTCCACTTCCTGTTTCATCACTTCCTTCAGTCACACGTTCACATCTCCTCCTCAGACTGATCTTATGTTCATCTAAAACCTCCTGAAGACCACCGTCCACTAAAAAAGAGAGAAAAGTGAGACAAAACAAAGACAATTTGACAATCTGCTGATTATTTTCATGATCAATAAAGAAGACAGAAAGAAGTGAAGGTTTATCAGTCCACTTTGGGTGAACGTCACAAATTCTCCTTTGTCTCTCTCCTCTGACTGTCGCTGTGTTTGATTGACAGCAGAGGCGACAGGCTGAGCCTCAGCAGCTCTTCATCTGAACAGATCACTGTGGCTGTTCCTTCCTCCCAGCAAGACTTCAAACTGATCCACTGATCAAATGAAGAAACACACTGCGTTTCATACAGCTGCTTCACAATGAAAGCCTCCCACTGGTTTGCCAGTGGAAAACTTTAACGTGAAGCAGCAGCAGGAAATGAACAAAGCTGGAATAAGATTAAAGGAACAGCGAACAGTAGAAAAGGCTGATACCTGAACACTCAAACAGGAGAGAGTAAACTCCAAACCACAGACGTTCACTTAGATACAACGTTTGACAGACACAAGCAACAACGTTCATTTCTTTGATTAACTGTGTTTTCTAAGTTGAGATTGCGTCTATTTGTCACTTTTCCAAGAAAAGAACATGAAATCATTGAACTCAGCAGCATATTGAAGCAACTCCCATCAGTCTCGTCTGGTCACCTTCTACTTGTTGAACCAGAAACATGTTTGTGTTTCACTGAAGCCTCTTTCACACTGGACAAAAACCCGCTAACAGCTGCTAACATCTGGCTTTTGTCTTCAAAAGGTTCAATCAGCATTCATTCCTGCTTCAAATGCCTCTGC
>NC_092073.1:23707500-23785000 GCF_039877785.1 Chaetodon trifascialis
TGATCAGTGTTCTTCTTTGAGGTTTTATGTCAGCTGGCGTCCACGATGTTGCATTACTGCCATCTTCTGGTTTCACTCTCCATCTTGATCCATTGACAGGAGACACTGTAGCATCTCCCTCGAACTGTCTGTGCTATCCAGCTGTCCTTAGAAGACAGAATGTATGTATGTGTGTGTGTGTGTGTGTGTGTGTGTGTGATCAGCTCACTGATCAGCTGTTCAGGAACGTCTCTCTTGGCTTGAACAGACTGGATTCAGTGACTTTTGTCAAAAATGACGTTTCAGTAATCAATCAGTCAAACTCTTAATTTATGTAGGATTTTTCATACATAATAAAATGCAACACAAAGTGCTTTACAACATTTAAAACACTATAATGAAAACAGAACAACAGAGAAAACCCATCCCTCCCACCCTCCGTATGTAATTATACACACCCACAACTACACACACACACACACACACACACACACACACACACACACACACACACACACACACACACACACCACAGACAGTCGTGAGGCAAGGCACTGACGATCGGGGACGCCACCTTTGGGACCGTCCACACTGAGAGGAGTCATCGCAGACTATGACCACAGGGGGTGCCAGCACCCAGGCCCCTGACTCTGGCAGACAGGCAGACCCCCACACCAAGGTGAGGAGCCCCCCCATTCAGCCTGGCCGACAGGACCAGAGGACAGCACCCCCAGCAGCAGACCAGACACAACTCTGGACCCCCCTGAGGAAACACTGGAATTAAAATAGCATAAGATAGAGTGAAAGGCATGATATAAGATACGTAAAATAAATGTAACAGTTAAAAGAAGAAAAATACACAAGATAATAAATAAAGTAGATGAATTAGCGTAAAATAATACAACATATAAAACAGCAAAATAAAGGGCATCAACATAAGATAAATGATAAGAACGTAAGAATTTAAAGGTCTAGTAAAAGCCTGATTAAAAAGGTCTGTCGTTAACCTTGTTTTAAAATATCAACAGTCTCTGCAGTGCTGAGGCTCTCTGGCAGGTTGTTCCACAGGTGAGGAGCATAGTGGCTAAATGCCGCCTCACCGTGGGTTTTTGTTCTGGCTTTTGGTATGAATAAAAGGCCGGTGCTGGAGGACCTCAGGGTCCGCGAGGGCTGATATGGTAAAAGCAGGTCAGATAAGTAAGAGGGCGCAAGGCCATTAAGACATTTAAAAACTAGTAAAAGAACCTTAAAATCGATCCTGAAGCGGACAGGAAGCTAATGCAGCGACTGGAAGACTGGTGTCATGTGGGCCCACCCTCTGCTCTTCGTCAGCATGTGTGCAGCTGAGTTTTGCAGTAATTGGAGGTTTGAAATATTCTTTTTGGGAAGACCAGAGAGCAGGGCATTACAGTAATCTAAACGACAGGAAATAAAAGCATGCATTAGCACCTCTGTGCTGGCCTGAGAGAGATGATAAAAGCCTATTTTTGTTATATTTTTGATGTGTGGGATAAAAGTCAGCTCAGAGTCAAAAATCACGCCCAGGTTTTTTACAGATTGTGTTGGTTTGAAATCTTGTAGTTTTGGTAAAAGTTTCTCAGTCTGGCTTTCAGGACCTATAACTAAAACCTCTGTTTTGTCCTGGTTGAGCTGTAGGAAATTCTCTGGCATCCATGATTTGATATCTAAAATGCAGTTAAAAAGGGTATCTATTGGCCCGGTGTCATCAGGAGACACAGCAATGTACAGCTGTGCATCATCAGCGTAGCTATGGAAACTGATGCTGTGTCTCCTGATGACATCTCCAAGAAGAAGCATGTAAAGATTAAAAAGAATTGGACCTAAAATTGAGCCTTGGGGGACCTCACACCTAATTTCATGAGTTCCTGAGGAACAAGTATCCACACTTACATAAAAACATCTGTCTGAGAGATAAGAGTGGAACCAGTTAAAAACAGTACCAGAGAGGCCAACCAGGTGTCTGAGTCTATTTAATAAAATGTGATGGTCTACTCTATCAAAGGCAGCGCTTGGATCCAGTTGAACCAAGACTGAGTTTTTTGTTATCTAAGTTCCACCTGATGTTGTTTAAAATCTTTAGACGTGCTGTCTCTGTGCTGTGGTTCATGCTAAAAATTCATTGATTTGGTAAAAAAAAAAAAAAAAATTTTTGTAGAATTTTTCTTAAAAAGGGTAAGTTGGATACAGGTTGGTAGTTATTAATAATGTTGGGGTCTAAATTGCTCCTCTTCAGAAGGGACTTCACCGCAGCTGTTTTAAAAGCGGTGGGGAAGACGCCCGTCTGAAGGGAGCAATTCGTAATGTTTAAAAGCTGTTCCTCGAAGAATCCATAAAATGATTTTAAAAGTGATGTGGGAATTGGATCTAAAAGGCAAGTTGTTGGGTTTAATTGTGAGAAAATTCGACCAAGTGTCCTCGCTTCAACCAGGGCAAAACTCTCCAGTGTTTCATCGGGCAAGGACAACAATTCAGGTGTGCTAACAGATAAAACTTGTTGGGATAAAAGGCTGGATCTGATGTCCTTGATTTTGGTTCTGAAGTGCTCTGCAAAGTTCTCACAGAGCGTCAGATGGCATGATATGAACTTTATTAAAATTTGTGCTTGTTGAAAGATCAAAGGTGAAGAAGATGAACCAGGGGTTGTTTTTGTGGTCTATGATGAGTTTTGAGAAATGAGAAATTCTTGCCTGTTTAACTGAGTTATTGTAGATTTTGAGTTGTTGCTATAAAGTTTCGAGTTGGACTGTTAATTTTGTTTTTCTCCATCTCCTCCTTTTCTTTTGATTCTTTTGGTTGAAAGTGGAGCTACTGAGTCGAGAGTGGACTTCAGTTTGCGGTTAAATTATCAACGATAAAATCACAGGGTGCAGGTAAAATTTGCAGCCACTTCACCCCTCCTCACTGTTCTCACCGGGGCCTCCTGCTGGTTAAAACTGGTGATGTTAAAAAACACGCAGTCGTGGTCAGACACAGACAGGTCGACAACAGAGGACACACCAATGGACAGGCCATGGGTTATGACCGGGTCCAAAGTCTGTCCCCTGTTGTGAGTTGGCTGCGTGACGTGCTGCTTAAAATCTAAAAGATCTAAAAATTGTCTGGATATTGGATCCAAGGTGTCAGCAACATGTAGATTAAAATCACCAGTTATTAAAATCCTGTTATAAGAGGTGTGAATGACATGAATAAAGTCAATGAAAACTAAAGAGCTAAAAAAGGCCAAATCTTAAACATGGAAGTCCTTCATCAACACGGACGTCAGCTGGAAGTCCAGCTGAGATCAATTCAACAACACATCCAAAATACATGATATCACCATGAAATAACTTTACTGTCACTCATCAAACTCCTCATTTGTCATCACTGACATATTACGGCAGTCTGAACCAGATGGACCTTAACAAAACAAGAGTCAGAGATTTGATGAGAACCAGAATCAGAACAGATCAAATCTGACCCAACTTTAATGTGGACTTTCTGACATCAAAAGCTGCTGGAGGAAAAATTCAGATCTTTTACTCAATTACAAATAACAAAAACACTCTCAAGTATTGCATTCAAAGTGTTACTTCAGTCAAAGTACAGAAGGAATAAAATGCTTCAAAATAAAAGCACTCATGCTGCAGAACACTTTCTATATTACTGAATCATTGTTATTGATGCATCATGAAGGAGGAGGGACTGTGGTGTTGTTTCAGTTTGTAGAGCTCAATGAAGCTTCAGTGAAAACTTTCTACAGGTGTTTTCTTCTCGCTTTTGTGTTACAACGATGAGAAAAGTCTGGTGTTGTGGTCATGAGCAGAACTTCAGAGGGCACTTTATGCACGAAGGCTGGATGCTGCTTTTTCACAGCAACATCCAAATTAATCAGAAAATTAACTGCAACTCTCCATCATTCCTCAAGGAGCAACAGAGAGCAAGAGAGAAAATTCAACTGAAATCAGAGTTCATCAACACTCATGTTGTCACAAACAGCTCTAATCTGCAGAGGCACGCTGACTTCAGAATATCTGAAAGATTTCAAAGGAAGACAAAAGAAAGTCCAGGTCCAGGTTGAAGGTTCCGGTCCAGGTCCAGGTTGAAGGTTCAGGTCCAGGTTGAAGGTTCAGGTCCAGGTCCAGGTTGAAGGTTCAGGTCCAGGTTGAAGGTTCAGGTCCAGGCTGAAGGTTCAGGTCCAGGTTGAAGGTTCAGGTCCAGGCTTCAGGTGGAGGAGGTGTGAGAGTGAGGAGCAGAAGGAGTGGAGGAGTCTCAGTGTGTCTGCAGAGACTGTGTAGAAGGACAGAGCAGCAGCAGAGCAGTCCACATACACTGATGATACTCTGTCACATCCACAGGAACACACAGGGAGGATGCTGGACTTGACATTGTGTCTGACAGTGGAGCTGATCTCAGAGCAGTTCACACTGCAGCACTGACAGTCATCTCCACTTGTTGGGATTCCTCTGTCAGTCACTGCTGGATGAAGCTCTCCTCTCCACTCGACCTCCCAGTAACATGGCCCAGTCAGAGCCTCTCCACACACAAGCTGCTGCTGCTGCTGCTGCTGCTGCTTCAACCTCTCTGGATCATCAGGACACAGCTGATCGGCTCTCGGCCAATTCTCATCGCTCTCACTCTGGCTAACGCATCTTCCATCTGATGAGAGAAGAAGACAGACAACAGAAGTCATCAGTCAGAGTTCACAGAGACTCCTTCATCAGCTGGCTGTCAGTGATGCAGCACATCCAGTATAAAGAGCAGCAGGGACTTCAGTCCTGTTCAGACCACAAGTGGAGCGGCTGTGTAGCGTAGCCAGCTTCCTCTCAGCTCTCATGTTAACGTGTTGGAGTGAACACGCTGAGCTGGAAGCTCTCACACCTGCAGAGACTTTGGCCATCAAGTCTGTTCACTCTGCACATTTCACTCAAGTACACAGTGGAAATAAAGTGCAGAGAGTCCCTGAATGCATCATGACTGCACAAACACAGATATTCACTGTTCACTGGAATGATGGATTTACTGCTGTTAGGGTTTTATTGTAGTTGAAATATTACAGGACAAATATGTAAATATAGAGTTGGTTGTGTTTAGTACAACACTGCTGAGACCAGCATGGACTGACTCCAACCCTCTACTGACCTCAGAGTCTTCAGGCTACAGTCTGGACTCTTCATCAGATCACACAGAGGCTTCACTACTGAATCCTGCAGGTAGTTTCGTCTCAGGTCCAGCTCTGTCAGATGGGAGGGGTTGGACTTCAGAACTGAGACCAGAGAAGCACAGCTGATCTCTGACAACCTGCAGCGAACCAACCTGAATAAAGAATAAATGATGAAGATTAAAATCCATTTCTAATACAATCAGATGTGTTCAGGTTGTAAATGTGGAGCTCAACATTACTCTGTCCTCATCAATCAGCTTCTCCCTAAAATGAGCATCTGGAAATATGCTTTCATCTGTGTGTGTGTGTGTGTGTGTGTGTGTGTGTGTGTGTGTGTGTGTGTGTTGTGAAGGATCAATACCAATCAACAACTAACAGTGGACATTTTCTACACTTTCTTCAACAAGCACAAATCTTTGTGACTGCAGACTAAATTTACTTCAACAAACATGAAAACATGAACAAAAGCTAATTTACAACTTTACTGATGTTATGGAAAAACACAAATTAGCTTCACTTGTTAAAAAGACGTGAAATTTACAACAGTAACAGAGAGTCAAGAAACTCACCTCAGAGTCTGCAGTCTACAGTCTGGACTCTCCAGTCCAGCTGACAGCAGCTTCACTCCTGAATCCTGCAGGTCGTTGTAGCTCAGGTCCAGCTCTGTCAGATGGGAGGGGTTGGACTTCAGAGCTGAGGCCAGAGAAGCACAGCTGATCTCTGACAAACTGCAGAGACTCAACCTGAAGAATAAATGATGAAGATTAAAATCCATTTCTAATCCAACCAGATGTGTTCAGGTTGTAAATGTGGAGCTCAACATTACTCTGTCCTCATCAATGAGCTTCTCCCCAAAATGAGCAGAGTGACTTTGTCATTGTGTTATTGTGGATCATCATAATGTCAGCCTTCTACAGACATCGTCCAGATGTCAGCACAACATTCATACACCTATTCATGTCAACACACATCAATAACATGCTGCTGATCTCAGTCAAGTCTGGAATTACAGCACAACAAATATATTGATCCTTTAAACAGCTGCATCTGGAAACATGCTTTCATCTGTGTGTGTGTGTGTGTGTGTGTGTGTGTGTGTGTGTGTGTGTGTGTGTGTGTGTGTGTGTGTGTGTGTGTGTCTGATGAAGGATCAATATCAATCATCAGTCATTATTTGTGAAAACACACTGAAATCAACACAAAGCAAAGAAATATTTCTGCTTCATCAAGTAAACTTGATCCATTTCAAACAAATATTACTTCAGAGGATCTTCTGTATCCAGATGTGACCATTTAGCAAAAATCACAAACATTCATTGACTTCAACAACCAACAGTGGACAGTTTCTACACTTTCTTTAACAAGCACAAATCTTTGTGATCGCAGACTACATTTACTTCAACAATCATGAAAACATGAACAAAAGTTAATTTACAACTTTACTGATGTTATGGAAAAACACAAATTAGCTTCACTTGTTAAAAAGACATGTGAGATTTACAAAAGTAACAGAGAGTCAGTGAACTCACCTCAGAGTCTTCAGTCTACAGTCTGGACTCTCCAGTCCAGCAGACAGCAGCTTCACTCCTGAATCCTGCAGCTCATTGAAGCTCAGGTCCAGCTCTGTCAGATGGGAGGGGTTGGACTTCAGAGCTGAGGCCAGAGAAGCACAGCTGATCTCTGACAACATGCAGTTTTTCAACCTGAATAAAGAATAAATGTCACTTGAGAAGAAAATGTTCCTGCTTGAAATCATTCAATGGTTAATAACCTGTTCAGAGCTGAAGAAGCTTTACAAAGTTCAAGTTTAGAAAACGGAAACTCCAAACACCTGAAACCAACAGGATGCAGCTTCAAAACGCTCAAATCTCATTAATATTAATGACAACGTGCTGCTACTTCAATAAAGACGGAGTGACTCCACCTCTAAAACTCTGCCAACTCCACCAGTGGCTTCATCTATACAAACTCATGTTGTGCAGCCAAACACAAATAAAAACCAACAGAAACTGATTGAAGACTCCACTCAACATCCCAACGTGTCCACAGAGGACAAATACGTCAGGATGAAGTTTGAGGAAATGTGAACAAAACGCATGGACAATATTTCTGTTTGGAATAGTGGAGTCATAAAATCAAAGCATCTTCACTTTCAACTATTCAGTCAGTATAAGCATCATATAGCTTCAGAAAAGTGTTGGAAAAGAAAAGGACTGAAGATATTTGTTATTGTCTGACTGTGGAAACACAGATTATTATTTTATTAATTGGATTTAAGTATTTTTATTATCATGTATTAAAAATAACACAAAGTAGAAAATCAGATGAAATCAAGAATTATCCAGTGTCCATTTTTCTTGTTATAATCAGGTTTTAAATGTGGAGCTCATTATTGCTCTGCAACAGTCAATGGACTAAACCACAGAAGAAGAAAACAGACTTCAGCATGAAGATACTCAGTGTAGATCAGTATAATATCAGCCTCATGTCTGCAGTTTACTGTCAACACAACTTTCACATCATATTAATCCCAGCACAGAAGTGAAAAATGGTGTCTGACCTCAGAGTTTTCAGTCTGCAGTCTGGACTCTGCAGAAACTCAGACAGCAGCTTCACTGCTGAATCTTGCAGCTTGACGTTCCAGCTCAGGTCCAGCTCTGTCAGATGGGAGGGGTTGGACTTCAGAGCTGAGGCCAGAGAAGCACAGCTGATCTCTGACAACCTGCAGCGACACAACCTGAATAAAGAATAAATGATGAAGATTAAAATCCATTTCTAATCCAATCAGATGTGTTCAGGTTGTAAATGTGGAGCTCAACATTACTCTGTCCTCATCAATGAGCTTCTCCCTAAAATGAGCAGAGTGACTTTGTCATTGTGTTATTGTGGATCATCATAATGTCAGCCTTCTACAGACATCATCCAGATGTCAGCACAACATTCATACACCTATTCATGTCAACACACATCAATAACATGCTGCTGATCTCAGTCAAGTCTGGAATTACAGCACAACAAATATATTGATCCTTTAAACAGCTGCATCTGGAAACATGCTTTCATCTGTGTGTGTGTGTGTGTGTGTGTGTGTGTGTGTGTGTGTGTGTTGTGAAGGATCAATATTAATCATCAGTCATTATTTGTGAAAACACTCTGAAATCAACACAAAGCAAAGAAATATTTCTGCTTCATCAAGTAAACTTGATCCATTTCAAACAAATATTACTTCAGAGGATCTTCTGTATCCAGAT
The DNA here is from genome assembly GCF_039877785.1 of Chaetodon trifascialis. Classification (NCBI taxonomy): domain Eukaryota; kingdom Metazoa; phylum Chordata; class Actinopteri; order Chaetodontiformes; family Chaetodontidae; genus Chaetodon; species Chaetodon trifascialis. The sequence goes on from NC_092073.1 coordinate 23,715,892, forward strand.
GTGACCATTTAGCAAAAATCACAAACATTCATTGACTTCAACAACTAACAGTGGACATTTTCTACACTTTCTTTCACAAGCTCAAATCTTTGTGACCGCAGACTAAATTTACTTCAACAAACATGAAAACATGAACAAAAGCTAATTTACAACTTTACTGATGTTATGGAAAAACACAAATTAACTTCACTTGTTAAAAAGACGTGAGATTTACAGCAGTAACAGAGAGTCGGTAAACTCACCTCAGAGTCTTCAGTCTACAGTTTGGACTCTCCAGTCCAGCAGACAGCAGTTTCACTCCTGAATCCTGCAGGTTGAAGTTGTCACTCAGGTCCAGCTCTGTCAGATGAGAGGGGTTGGACTTCAGAGCTGAGGCCAGAGAAGCACAGCTGATCTCTGTCACACTGCAGTTTTTCAACCTGAATAAAGAATAAATGATGAAGATTAAAATCCATTTCTATTCCAATCAGATGTGTTCAGGTTGTAAATGTGGAGCTCAACATTACTCTGTCCTCATCAATGAGCTTCTCCCTAAAATGAGCAGAGTGACTTTGTCATTGTGTTATTGTGGATCATCATAATGTCAGCCTTCTACAGACATCATCCAGATGTCAGCACAACATTCATACACCTATTCATGTCAACACACATCAATAACATGCTGCTGATCTCAGTCAAGTCTGGAAGAACCATCAAATCAGACCTGTTGTTTCTTTTGTTACTTTCATTTTCTTCTGTTTCTTCTCATTCAGAATAATCCATAATATGTCCACATGCTCTTCTATATACACTCTAATTGTGTAGTCAAAATAGAAGTTTGGAGAAGAAATAGACTCAAAAGTGATCAAGAGGAGTAAATAAAAATGGCTGAATCAGCTGGGCACAACTAATCTCCATCCGCAGCGTTGCTACCAGGGGCATAAAAAGTGAAGCACACAGTACCTGGAGAGACAATGAAAGCAAGTGAATACAACGACAACAAGCAATCTGGCAATCTTAGCAGAATTGATCCGACTGGAAAAATCTAAGTGGCAGCCCGTTAGATACTGAACATTGAGAGACTGTCTGCCTGCTGGGGTTGCTGATGCAGTTTGATGTCCATTAGCATTAGCCATGGTGCTCAGCCGGATTCACGAGGCTGGACCGTTTGTCTCCTTCATTGTTAGATGTGTGAATGATTGACTATTGGTTAAGTAGCAGCTAATTGTAAATACTTGATGCAAGTTTTGATTGTTGGTTGACAAAGTGCTTTGATGTGCACAAGTCACTTTGCTATGAATGTAAATATTAGTGGTGATTATATCAACTTTTGATTGTCAATTGTTTATGGGTTTATTAACAGCACTTTATGGTAATTTTGTCATGTAATTGCACTTTTAAAATACTTTTAAATGAATTAAAAAATACGTATTTAAAAGTTAAAAATATAAATAAGCTAAAAGAAAAACTATAAATGTGAAATTTTGATGAAACTTTTTAAAAAGCCCTCCCTCAAAATACAGTAAAATTCGATTTGATACATGATGTTAACCTAAAGTTAAAACAGTCATGAGCATCAGATTTATCTGCACTTTCGTGATTAAATGTACAAATCAGGTAAAATAGCACAATTGTATTTATTTATTTTTTTTGTTCACAGGTTTTTAACCTATCCATGACCTACTACTAACCCAAACTAGCAGCTAATGGCAAAACAAATGTACGGCAAATGAAACAATGGTACTGCGAAACCAATGTGCCAGCTGAAAAATAAAAGAAAGAAAACCCAGCAAATGTTTGGTCATTGAGTGGACCCCGTTCAACTTCGGGTAGACAAATCAATCCCTTTCAAGTGGAGAATCTGCGAACTTCAACCTCCAAGAAGACAACTTGACACTAATCCACACTTGGATGTTGGATGGACTTTTATTTTGATAGGCTTTGACTTTGACAAGTGTTTGTCTGCTTCAGGAGTTCTGGACTCACAAAGATCACTTCCTGTTAGTCATTGGAGGAATGCCAGACACTGTGGAAACCTGCCTGTGAGCTATTGGTGATGTGAGTGCACAACTCCACCGGTTTACGAAGATCCACTTGCCCAGAGTTGACCAGGTCTGCGGTGGCGAGCTTTCAGCGCACTTTTACGCTGCCGGCGTGGACCGAAATGGAACGAAAATCCAAATCCGCCAGCTGATTATGGCGATACCTCCCCCTACTGCACTGCAATGCCCGTCCTGGCGTACCTCTGTGCGCCTCGGTTTACCAAAATACCAAGTGCGCTGTGCGCCTGCCTGCGCTGCACGAAAATACCACTGTGCAGGGTGGGCACCCTGTGCTGGGCTGGTGGCGGAATCGAAAATAGAGCCCATTGTGTTCAGACTGTTGAACAACAGATGTTGTGATTCGTGCTCAGACAAACGCAGAAAACAAGAGAACTAAAGGAAACTTCAAACATCTGTGATGGATTTAAATTTGGTGGATATCCACTGGACGAGAGGGAAAAACATGAACTGACCTCAGAGTCTTCAGTCTACAGTTTGGACTCTCCAGTCCAGCAGACAGCAGCCTCACTCCTGAATCCTGCAGGTAGTAGTTGCAGCTCAGCTCCAGCTCTGTCAGATGGGAGGGGTTGGACTTCAGAGCTGAGGCCAGAGAAGCACAGCTGATCTCTGTCAAACCGCAGTTACTCAACCTGAATGAAGAATAAATGATGAAGATTAAAATCCATTTCTAATCCAATCAGATGTGTTCAGGTTGTAAATGTGGAGCTCAACATTACTCTGTCCTCATCAACGAGCTTCTCCCTAAAATGAGCAGAGTGACTTTGTCATTGTGTTATTGTGGATCATCATAATGTCAGCCTTCTACAGACATCATCCAAATGTCAGCACAACATTCATACACCTATTCATGTCAACACACATCAATAACATGCTGCTGATCTCAGTCAAGTCTGGAAGAACCATCAAATCAGACCTGTTGTTTCTTTCATTTTCTTCTGTTTCTTCTCATTCAGAATAATCATGAGTCATCTAATGAAACATGCTCAGACAGGTGTGTTGCCTTTCAGACACAATGTTGGACTTTTATTTTGACAGACTTTGACTTTGATCACTGCCTGTTAGCCATTGGAGGAAGTCAGCTCAATCTGTCCACATGCTCTTCTATATACACTTTAATCCACACTGTCAATGCTATAGAGGCAACGATGGACAGAAAGAATCTGATCGCTGCACTTTTACCTTTATGTAAGCAACGTTATTTACATGGAAAAGTCTTTGATTTGTTTCTCATTAAATGTTTGATTTCCATGTATTTACAGCAGGAAAAACACACACTGCCAACAAAATGGTGATTGTGTCTCTTCTGTCTCACAGTTACAGTTTTCACTCTGTCTGTGTCACATGGTTTAAAGAGCCACAGGAAACAGGAAGTAAAGCTAACCACCACTCAAGTCATCGTTCTGCAAGTCAGAGTTGAGCTAGCTGGACAGCAGCAGCTCCCACGCTGGACTGAGAATATGACAGATGATTTCTGGAGAATTTCAAAGTGGACAATATGAAATAAAGAAGACTTTAGGACATAAATCATCATTTCAGTCAATATAAAAACTCATGGACTCATCTCCATCAACACACAGCTGACTGACTGTGAGCTTCATCCTCAATCATCTCTAGAGCTGGATCAAATGTGCACTGAGCAAAGTCAGACCATCTTCTCTTCATCTTAAATGGAACCTGGTGCCTTCTTCTACAAATCTAGACTTTTCTTATTGATGCTCCTGTTTACTGAGGAGTCAGAACACAAAGTGACATCATTTTCTGACTGAAGCATCATCACATGTTGAAGTGTCACCTCTCGCTGGTGACAGATCAGACACGACACTTCAAACACCTGCATGAGGAAATACGCTGTGTGTGTGTGTGTGTGTGTGTGTGTGTGTGTGTGTGTGTGTGTGTGTCAGAGAGAGGTTCTTTGTGTGTAAATGTACTGCATAAGTTACAGTAAAATACTGAGCTCTGAAGGTTCTCGATAAAAAGACATTATTCCTGAAAACGTGTTGAACTTCCTTCATTTTTTATGTGTATTTGTGTCTCACAGGGAACAAAAACTATAAATGTTGATTTAATTTTAAAAGACGTTGAAGCTTAAATCCTACAGTTTCCTTAAAAAAAACAATTCAAATGAAGTCCAGACTAAACTCTGAGCCAAACTGTTCAGACTGTTAAACTGTGAAAAACAGCTGTTGTGATTTGTGCTCAGACAAACGCAGAAAACAAGAGAACTGAAGGAAACTTCAAACATCTGTGATGGATTTAAATTTGGTGGATATCCACTGGACAAGAGGGAAAAACATGAACTGACCTCAGAGTCTCCAGTCTACAGTTTGGACTCTCCAGTCCAGCAGAGAGCAGCTTCACTCCTGAATCCTGCAGCTTGTTGTAGTTCAGATCCAGCTCTGTCAGATGGGAGGGGTTGGACTTCAGAGCTGAGGCCAAGACTTCACAGTGAGTCTCTGAGAGTCCACAGCCTGAAAGTCTGTGATGACAGAGAATATAAAAGTTAGAGAATAATAAAATCTGACAGTTTATTAATGTCACAAACAACATTAACATGAGCTGAACATGCTGTCGGTCGCTCAGCCTGAGCTGCTCAGCCATTGGTCACCAAAATCAATGAAGCTGATGAGGAGAAACATTCAATATATTGACTTTGAGCTGTTTTCAGGTCAGTTTGTGTCAGAGAGGATCAGATTAGGTGATCACTTCCTGTTTGATTGATGTTGTCCACAGCGTACCAACATGTCTGCTGTAATAAGTACTAAAGATTGTATTATTACAGTTTTATTGTAGTAGTTTTATCAGGTGGAGTTCAGCTGGCTGAAGCTCATGTTTTGGAACAAAGACTAAACTGAGCTTGTTGATGATGGAGATCCCTCCACTCAACTCAACCTGCTGAGCTCTCCTTCACTGGCACAATCAACCTGGAGCTCGTCCAGGAGCTGACTGTGTCATGAGCTGCTGTCTGAGTAAATCAGCTGCTCAGTACACAAAGACTGCGGCTGCACATTCAATGAAAATCACAGTGGAAATGTGTGCTGCTGTTTGCTCTGCACATCTTGCCTCTAGTGTTCCTGTGGTGACAAACAAAGTTCATCAGTTTGAACATTAAATATCTTTGAAAGGAAATACGCTGTGTGTGTGTGTGTGTGTGTGTGTGTGTGTTTCAGAGAGAGGTTCTTTGTGTGTAAATGTACTGCATAAGTTACTGTAAAATACTGAGCTCTGAAGGTTCTGGATAAAAAGACATTATTCCTGAAAACGTGTTGAACTTCCTTCATTTTTTATGTGTATTTGTGTCTAACAGGGAACAAAAACTATAAATGTTGATTTAATTTTAGAAGACGTTGAAGCTTAAATCCTACAGTTTCCTTAAAAAAAACAATTCAGAGTTTTCAGACTAAACTCTGAGCCAAACTGTTCAGACTGTTAAACTGTGAAAAACAGCTGTTGTGATTTGTGCTCAGACAAACGCAGAAAACAAGAGAACTGAAGGAAACTTCAAACATCTGTGATGGATTTAAATTTGGTGGATATCCACTGGACAAGAGGGAAAAACATGAACTGACCTCAGAGTCTCCAGTCTACAGTTTGGACTCTCCAGTCCAGCAGAGAGCAGCTTCACTCCTGAATCCTGCAGCTTGTTGTAGTTCAGGTCCAGCTCTGTCAGATGGGAGGGGTTGGACTTCAGAGCTGAGGCCAAGACTTCCCAGTGAGTCTCTGAGAGTTCACAGTCTGAAAGTCTGTGATGACAGAGAAAATAAAAGTTAGAGAATAATAAAATCTGACAGTTTATTAATGTCACAAACAACATTAACATGAGCTGAACATGCTGTCGGTCGCTCAGCCTGAGCTGCTCAGCCATTGGTCACCAAAATCAATGAAGCTGATGGGGAGAAACATTCAATATATTGACTTTGAGCTGTTTTCAGGTCAGTTTGTGTCAGAGAGGATCAGATTAGGTGATCACTTCCTGTTTGATTGATGTTGTCCACAGCGTACCAACATGTCTGCTGTAATAAGTACTAAAGATTGTATTACTACAGTTTTATTGTAGTAGTTTTATCAGGTGGAGTTCAGCTGGCTAAAGCTCATGTTTTGGAACAAGGACTAAACTGAGCTTGTTGATGATAGAGATCCCTCCACTCAACTCAACCTGCTGAGCTCTCCTTCACTGGCACGATCAACCTGGAGCTCGTCCAGGAGCTGACTGTGTCATGAGCTGCTGTCTGAGTCAATCAGCTGCTCAGTACACAAAGACTGCGGCTGCACATTCAATGAAAATCACAGTGGAAATGTGTGCTGCTGTTTGCTCTGCACATCTTGCCTCTAGTGTTACTGTGGTGACAAATAAAGTTCATCAGTTTGAACATTAAATATCTTTGAATTGAATTCACTGAATAAAAGTTGAAAAGGATTTACAAATCACTGCATTCTGTTTGATTGACATTTCATAAAGCGTTCTGACTTGTTTGGAATCAGGGTAAAACTTTGATAGTGTGAAGTTAACTGTGTAAAGTGTGTATCTTTAACACTGATGGCTTCAGCTTCACGTTGCTCAACAGTGTTGATAATCACATCTGGACTTACAGAGCCTTTCTGCAGTTCCTCACAGCTGGAATCAGTCTCCGTCGTCCCTCCTCTGTTGTGTTGTACTTCTTCAGGTCCAACTCATCCAGAACCTCCTCTGACATCTGCAGCATGTAGGCCAGAGCTGAGCAGTGGATCTCAGAGAGTTCCTTCTCTGATCTGTTCTCTGACCTCAGGAACTCTTGGATCTCCTGATGTACTGAGCGGTCGTTCATCTCCATCAGACAGTGGAAGATGTTGATGCTTCTGTCAGGAGAGATGTTTTCTCTGTTCATCTCTTTCAGGTTGTTGATGACTCTCTGGATGATCTTTGAACTGTTTTTTCTTTTACCCAGCAGACCTCCTAAGAGTCTCTGGTTGGACTCCAGAGAGAGGCCATGAAGGAAGCGAACAAACAGGTCCAGGTGACCATTTTTACTCTCAAGAGATTTCATCATGGCTCCCTTCAGGAAGACATCAAGGGTTGAATCAGTGTATTTGTCGTCTTTTAGGAAAGCCTTCAGGACCTCTGAGTTCCTGTTGGTGTAACAGTGGAACATGTAGACTGCAGCCAGAAACTCCTGAATGCTCAGATGAACAAAGCAGTAGACTGTTTTCTGGTAGATCACACACTCTCTTTTGAAGATCTCTGTACAAACTCCTGAGTACACCGAGGCCTCAGTCACATCCAGACCACACTGCTCCAGGTCTTCTTGGTAGAACATGATGTTTCCTTTCTCCAGATGTTCAAACGCCAGCCTCCCCAGCTTCACAAGAACTTTCCCATCAGCCTCCGTCAGCTCCTGTGGACTCGTCTCATGTCCCTCATCATACTTCTGCTTCTTCCTCTTTGTCTGAACCAGCAGGAAGTGTGAGTACATGTCAGTCAGGGTTTTGGGCAGCTCTCCTCTCTGGTCTGGAGTCAACATGTGCTCCAGAACTGCAGCAGTGATCCAGCAGAAGACTGGGATTTGACACATGATGTGGAGGCTCCTGGAGGTCTTGATGTGTGAGATGATTCTGCTGGACAGATCTTCATCACTAAACCTCCTCTTGAGGTACTCCTCCTTCTGGGCATCAGTGAAGCCTCGTACTTCTGTTACCCTGTCGACACATTCAGGAGGGATCTGATTGGCTGCCGCAGGTCTGGAAGTTATCCAGACGAGAGCCGAGGGAAGCAGATTCCCCTCCATGAGGTTTGTCAGCAGCACGTTGACTGATGACTTCTGTGTGACGTCAGAAACAAGCTGACTGTTGGTGAAATCCAGTGAAAGTCTGCTTTCATCCAGGCCGTCAAAGATGAACAGAAGCTTCCAGACAGCCAGCTGCTCTGCTGTCACCTTCTGTAAGGTTGGATGGAAAACATGGAGCAGCCTGAGAAGACTGTACTGCTCATCTTTGACCAGGTTCAGCTCCCTGAACGAAAGCAGAACCACCACACTGACATCTTGGTTTTCCGAGCCCTCTGCCCAGTCCAGAGTGAACTTCTGCACTGAGAAGGTTTTTCCAACGCCAGCGACGCCGTTGGTCAGGACCACTCTGATGCGTCTCTGTTGGTCAGGTAAGGCTTTAAAGATGTCCTGGACCTTGATTGGGGTCTCATGGAGGGTCTCTATCTTGGAAGTTGTCTCAAGCTGCCTCACCTCATGCTGGGTATTAAGCTCTTCACTCTGTCCCTCTGTGATGAAGAGCTCAGTGTAGATCCTGTTGAGGAGGGTTCCACTTCCTGTTTCATCACTTCCTTCAGTCACACGTTCACATCTCCTCCTCAGACTGATCTTATGTTCATCTAAAACCTCCTGAAGACCACCGTCCACTAAAAAAGAGAGAAAAGTGAGACAAAACAAAGACAATTTGACAATCTGCTGATTATTTTCATGATCAATAAAGAACAATAAAGAAGACAGAAAGAAGTGAAGGTTTATCAGTCCACTTTGAGTGAACGTCACAAATTCTCCTTTGTCTCTCTCCTCTGACTGTCGCTGTGTTTGATTGACAGCAGAGGCGACAGGCTGAGCCTCAGCAGCTCTTCATCTGAACAGATCACTGTGGCTGTTCCTTCCTCCCAGCAAGACTTCAAACTGATCCACTGATCAAATGAAGAAACACACTGCGTTTCATACAGCTGCTTCACAATGAAAGCCTCCCACTGGTTTGCCAGTGGAAAACTTTAACGTGAAGCAGCAGCAGGAAATGAACAAAGCTGGAATAAGATTAAAGGAACAGCGAACAGTAGAAAAGGCTGATACCTGAACACTCAAACAGGAGAGAGTAAACTCCAAACCACAGACGTTCACTTAGATACAACGTTTGACAGACACAAGCAACAACGTTCATTTCTTTGATTAACTGTGTTTTCTAAGTTGAGATTGCGTCTATTTGTCACTTTTCCAAGAAAAGAACATGAAATCATTGAACTCAGCAGCATATTGAAGCAACTCCCATCAGTCTCGTCTGGTCACCTTCTACTTGTTGAACCAGAAACATGTTTGTGTTTCACTGAAGCCTCTTTCACACTGGACAAAAACCCGCTAACAGCTGCTAACATCTGGCTTTTGTCTTCAAAAGGTTCAATCAGCATTCATTCCTGCTTCAAATGCCTCTGCAGTAGTTATTTATTTTATTTTTATTTATTTTGATTGACCACAGACAGTCTATAGTCACCCACGCTGTTGTTCACATCGTCCACGACACTCGACACACGCGACGGCCAATCAGCTTAATCCTCCGTCACTACGAGGGAGGCCCAGCTGCTGTTCAACCAAATCATGACTGTCTGCTGTTCTGGCTCCACAGAGGTGGAACGAGCTCCCACTGACAGCAGAAACTGTCGACATCTTCAGCCTGAAAACCCCAAAACTAAACGTGGCTCTTGAAGCAGTTCAGCGTATTTGATGAAGTTCATGTTCTCACATGTTTCTTGACATTTTTGGTTGGTGTGTTGAATGAACTGATTGTGAGTCTCCAAAAAAATGTCATGAGTTGTAGAAGGTGACAGTTTGAAGATGTGTGGATGGACAGTCTTACTTACCACACTGGGGACAGCAGGAGTCTCCAGATGAAGCAGACTGGTCCCAGTATGAGGTGATGCACTGTCTGCAGAACCAGTGTCCACAGCTGGTCGAGACTGGATCCTTCAGGACGTCCTGACACAAAGCACAGCAGGACGGCGTCTCCTCCACACAAACATGACTCCTCTTCTTCTCTCTGTAAAGACATTTCTTTGTAACTTCAACCATTTGTTGCTTGTTGTTGAAAAATATCCAGATTTGTCCGACAGTCGAGCAGCTCAGACGCTCACAGAGAACAGTGAAAGTGTTCTTACTTTTCTGTTTGAATTCAGCCTTCAGACTGTCATGAAAATGATTGTTCCTTTGATTTCAACTCTCCTGCTTTCAGAAACATTCACAAACTGCTCTCTGTCTGTCTGTCTGTCTGTCTGTCTGTCTGTCTGTCTGTCTGTCTGTCTGTCTGTCTGTCTGTCTGTCTGTCTGCCTGTCTGCCTGTCTGTCTGTCAGCCTGTCAGCCTGTCAGCCTGTCTGTCTGTCTGTCTGTCTGTCTGTCTGTCTGTCTGTCTGTCTGTCAGCCTGCCTGTCTGTCAGCCTGCCTGTCTGTCTGTCTGCCTGCCTGCCTGCCTGCCTGCCTGTCTGTCTGTCTGTCTGTCTGCCTGTCTGTCTGTCTGTCTGTCTGTCTGCCTGCCTGCCTGTCTGCCTGCCTGCCTGCCTGCCTGCCTGCCTGTCTGTCTGTCTGTCTGTCTGTCAGCCTGCCTGTCTGTCTGTCTGTCTGTCTGTCTGTCTGTCTGCCTGCCTGCCTGCCTGCCTGCCTGCCTGCCTGTCTGTCTGTCTGTCTGTCTGTCTGTCTGTCTGTCTGTCTGTCTGTCAGCCTGTCTGTCTGTCTGTCTGTCTGTCTGTCTGTCTGCCTGCCTGCCTGCCTGCCTGCCTGTCTGTCTGTCTGTCTGTCTGTCTGTCTGTCTGTCTGTCTGTCTGTCTGTCTGTCAGCCTGTCTGTCTGTCTGTCTGTCTGTCAGCCTGTCTCTCTGTCTGCCTGCCTGCCTGCCTGCCTGTCTGTCTGTCTGTCAGCCTGTCTGTCTGTCTGTCTGTCTGTCTGTCTGTCTGTCTGTCTGTCTGTCTGTCAGCCTGTCTGTCTGTCTGTCTGTCTGTCTGTCTGTCTGTCTGTCTGTCTGTCTGTCTGTCTGTCTGTCTGCCTGCCTGTCTGTCTGTCTGTCTGTCTGTCTGTCTGTCTGTCTGCCTGCCTGCCTGTCTGTCTGCCTGTCAGCCTGTCTGTCTGCCTATCAGCCTGTCTGTCTGCCTGCCTGTCTGCCTGTCTGTCTGTCTGTCTGTCTGTCTGTCTGTCTGTCTGTCTGTCTGCAGTCTGTCATTAATACAAACTCAACGCTTCCTGCAGCGACTTCACAGTAAAATCCTTCCATCAAAGAGAGCTGATCATGTCCTTTACTGTTTCACACTCACTTTGGCAGCTTAACTTGGGTCAGTTCACTTTAAACTGACATTACAAGTCTTCCTTTCTCATGCACGGATCACTTTAACACAAGGACTGTCCACGGATGTTTGCTCTTCACCTTTACCAACAATATATGATGGAGAGAAGCTGAACTCAAAGGTTCACTTACTGATGACTCAAAGTGTTCATCAAGGTGAGCAAAGCTCTTCTACAAATGACTTTTTACCACATGATGGACAATTATGACACCAACTGATTCCAGATGCATCTGCTCACAACAGCTGATCTGACCAAGAGTCAAAGCAACGAAATGTTCTGAGGACAGTTATGAGGAAGTTCATTTCACATGTGAAGCAGATTCTTTCACACTCTGAATCGTTTAAATGTTTACAGCAACTTCAACGTGAGGCCAAAAATGTCTGAACATCTTCTCCAAGTAGAAACGTTGAAATGGAGCTTCAAGAGTTTTGCTGAAGAAATAAAATCAGGTCGATCTCAGTTTGAAACACGATCTGCAGGAAGAGTTCTGCATCACCAACATGAATCTTGTAGCAGAGTATTTTGTCTTCATCCTCAATGCATCATCTTCCATCAGGTCAGTTTACAGTAAAAACAGGGTCTTACTTTGAGTCTGAGGGTCCAGGTTCATCACTGAAAGCTGGAGGAAGACCTTTGGACCGGTCGCTCTTCATGGACAGACAGCTGGACAGTGGACACTCTGCTCTCTGTCTGCTGTCCTCAGCTCTGCAAACACCAACATGTTTTTCTTTGTGTCACATGAATCCTTGATCAATTCTCTGATGAAAGCCATTTCTGAAGCTCTAAACACACAAACTGCTGCTGCTGTCCATAATGAGGAGCTGTGAAGTCTGTATCAGTCCTCTTAGATTAGATTACAGCTTTTCTAGGTGACTGACAGCTGTCACAGCTGCTAAGATGAAGATGCCACCAATCATTTCTCTTCATGTCACAACAAGTTGGTTCAATTTAGGCTGCAAAGACATTTTAGTCACATTTTTAATCTAAAAACACAAAATCAAAACAATGAAAACATGAAATCAGCAGAAGAAGCTGAAAGTGAGTCGCAGAAATGAGTTAATAGCAGTTTTCTTACTTTGAGTCTGAGGGTCCAGGGTCATTACTGAAGTGTAGAAGAAGACCTTTGGACTGGTCACTCTTCAGAGACAGACAGCTGGACACTGGAGACTCTGCTCTGTCCTCCTCTTCCTCCACACAAACACTCATCTTCTGGTCTGAAGTCAGTCTGAGAGGTGAAACAGTGACACTGACGGTGAGCTCAGAACACAAGAAGCAACAAACAAGTGAGTTCAAGACACTGACAAGACTGAGAGAACAGGAAGTAACACACACACACACACACACACACACACACACACACACACACACACACACACACACACACACACACACACACACACAGATGCAGCGTTTCTCTGGACTCTCCACAAAAGCTCAAACTTCCATCAATGTTTTCTTGAATTTCTGTGACTAGTTGGATAAAATCAGTGAAATATTTCTAATGAAATTTCTTTGAGCTTGTCAGTATTAAAGAAATCTCTCCAACAATCGTGGACCAATGTGACAAAGCAGGAGGAGGACTCGTCATGTTTTGCTGGAAGAGTTTCTGGATCGTCTGATTCTTCGCTCGCCGTGAAAAACACCTTTCAGCAGCAGCTGCCTCAGTAATATCCCACAGTAAAGGCTGACGGCCATTTCCCTGATCACCTTTAATCAGAGAACACCTGAGGGCGCGGCATCGAACACAGCTCAAAGTCCTCTGGTGACACAGGGACTCCACAGTGCCAAATTCATTCAACGTAATGAGAAAGTTGACCGTGTTGGTCGAAGAACTGACTGAGCAACACAACATTATTATTAGACCACTGCTGGAAAAAAACAGGTTTATGTTTCTATAAAATACTTTGATTGTTCCAAATAAAAACCAGTGAGGAGTAAATTCATGCTCAGAGATCAAGGACCACAGCAGCAACACTTGTCCATGAAATGAAGAGTTTAAGTGGATTCTGTCAGCATTATAAGATCACAGCAACATCAACTTCAGAGCACCGACTGAGGAACACGTGATGGGAATAAGGTTCCATGATGAACTCCACACTTGAAGTAACACCTCCTCCAGTTCATCCTGAAGGTGTGCTTCAGTGCGCTGAAGTCCAGAAAATTAAAGCCACCTTCGCTTTACTCGCTCATCAGGAAACGGCTCAGGAGCAGGAAGTGATGTCGCTGCCATAAACGATCCTCAGGTCGACGGCCACAACGTCTCTGCTGCAGGACGCAGACATTCAGCTGGAGTTTACTAAACGTGGCAGAGGGTGAGGACGGAGAGGGACTGATCCTGAGGGAGTCCACATGTTTATTCTTTGTCTGCAGAGGTTTCACTTATTAAACTCTGAGTGAACACTGACACGTTTCAGTACAAGTCTAAAATGAGCACGAACCAATTCAACCAGTTCAACACACAATCTTTAGCTCTGACTCACACGCGTGCACGCCCAGACACGTTGTGTTTATATCACTTGTGGGGACATTCCATAGACTTACATTCATTTCCTGGAGCCTTACCCTAACTCTAACCATAACCACTGTCTGCCTGTTCCTAACCCTGTACCTAATCTAACCTTACCTAACCGGAACCCTGTCCTTAGTCTGCACCCTGACATTTCATCATTTACATTAAGGGGACCTGCATTTAGTCCCCATAAGGCAGGTGAGTCCCCACAATGTGATAAATACCTGGTCACACGCAGGCACACGCACGCACACGCACACACACACACACACACACACACACACACACACACACACACACACACACATACACACGGTCAGCTGCTTGTTTTCTTGGCTTTCACTTGGTTTAATGTTTCTTCTTCAGCCAATCAGGACTTTGTGTCCACAGCTGAGTCAAACTGTTGACTCTACTTGTCTGTCCTCTACAGTCCACAGCAGAAAACTGACTCACACTTTAACAGTAAACTCATGAAAATGTTGGACTGACACTCACCCTGCCTCAGACTTCAGCTCTGCTCCGTCTGCTCTGCTCCTCTTCCTGCTCTCCTGGGTCACATGATCAGTGTTCTTCTTTGAGGTTTTATGTCAGCTGGCGTCCACGATGTTGCATTACTGCCATCTTCTGGTTTCACTCTCCATCTTGATCCATTGACAGGAGACACTGTAGCATCTCCCTCGAACTGTCTGTGCTATCCAGCTGTCCTTAGAAGACAGAATGTCCATTTTGTCCCTTGCTCTTTGTCCCCACACTCTAACATACTCTTAATGTTGTCCTCCACCCACCCTGTTTTTCCCAACTGTGCCATCTTATCTCATCTCTCATGTGCAAATCTCCTGTCGATCTGTGTGTGTGTGTGTGTGTGTGTGTGTGTGTGTGTGTGTGTGTGTGTGCGTGTGTGTGTGTGTATGTATGTGTGTGTGTGTGTGTGTGTGTGTGTATGTATGTATGTGTGTGTGTGTGTGTGTGTGTGTGTGTGCGCATGTGTGTGTGTGTGTGCGCATGTGTGTGTGTGTGTGTGTGATCAGCTCACTGATCAGCTGTTCAGGAACGTCTCTCTTGGCTTGAACAGACTGGATTCAGTGACTTTTGTCAAAAATGACGTTTCAGTAATCAATCAGTCAAACTCTTGATTTATGTAGGATTTTTCATACATAATAAAATGCAACACAAAGTGCTTTACAACATTTAAAACACTATAATGAAAACAGAACAACAGAGAAAACCCATCCCTCCCACCCTCCGTATGTAATTATACACACCCACAACTACACACACACACACACACACACACACACACACACACACACACACACACACACACACACACACACACACCACAGACAGTCGTGAGGCAAGGCACTGACGATCGGGGACGCCACCTTTGGGACCGTCCACACTGAGAGGAGTCATCGCAGACTATGACCACAGGGGGTGCCAGCACCCAGGCCCCTGACTCTGGCAGACAGGCAGACCCCCACACCAAGGTGAGGAGCCCCCCCATTCAGCCTGGCCGACAGGACCAGAGGACAGCACCCCCAGCAGCAGACCAGACACAACTCTGGACCCCCCTGAGGAAACACTGGAATTAAAATAGCATAAGATAGAGTGAAAGGCATGATATAAGATACGTAAAATAAATGTAACAGTTAAAAGAAGAAAAATACACAAGATAATAAATAAAGTAGATGAATTAGCGTAAAATAATACAACATATAAAACAGCAAAATAAAGGGCATCAACATAAGATAAATGATAAGAACGTAAGAATTTAAAGGTCTAGTAAAAGCCTGATTAAAAAGGTCTGTCGTTAACCTTGTTTTAAAATATCAACAGTCTCTGCAGTGCTGAGGCTCTCTGGCAGGTTGTTCCACAGGTGAGGAGCATAGTGGCTAAATGCCGCCTCACCGTGGGTTTTTGTTCTGGCTTTTGGTATGAATAAAAGGCCGGTGCTGGAGGACCTCAGGGTCCGCAAAGGTTGATACGGTAAAAGCAGGTCAGATAAGTAAGAGGGCGCAAGGCCATTAAGACATGTAAAAACTAGTAAAAGAACCTTAAAATCGATCCTGAAGCGGACAGGAAGCTAATGCAGCGACTGGAAGACTGGTGTCATGTGGGCCCACCCTCTGCTCTTCGTCAGCATGTGTGCAGCTGAGTTTTGCAGTAATTGGAGGTTTGAAATATTCTTTTTGGGAAGACCAGAGAGCAAGGCATTACAGTAATCTAAACGACAGGAAATAAAAGCATGCATTAGCACCTCTGTGCTGGCCTGAGAGAGATGATAAAAGCCTATTTTTGTTATATTTTTGATGTGTGGGATAAAAGTCAGCTCAGAGTCAAAAATCACGCCCAGGTTTTTTACAGATTGTGTTGGTTTGAAATCTTGTAGTTTTGGTAAAAGTTTCTCAGTCTGGCTTTCAGGACCTATAACTAAAACCTCTGTTTTGTCCTGGTTGAGCTGTAGGAAATTCTCTGGCATCCATGACTTGATATCTAAAATGCAGTTAAAAAGGGTATCTATTGGCCCGGTGTCATCAGGAGACACAGCAATGTACAGCTGTGCATCATCAGCGTAGCTATGGAAACTGATGCTGTGTCTCCTGATGACATCTCCAAGAAGAAGCATGTAAAGATTAAAAAGAATTGGACCTAAAATTGAGCCTTGGGGGACCTCACACCTAATTTCATGAGTTCCTGAGGAACAAGTATCCATACTTACATAAAAACATTGGTCTGTGAGATAAGAGTGGAACCAGTTAAAAACAGTACCAGAGAGGCCAACCAGGTGTCTGAGTCTATTTAATAAAATGTGATGGTCTACTGTATCAAAGGCAGCGCTTGGATCCAGTTGAACCAAGACTGAGTTTTTTGTTATCTAAGTTCCACCTGATGTTGTTTAAAATCTTTAGACGTGCTGTCTCGGTGCTGTGGTTCATGCTAAAAATTCATTGATTTGGTAAAAAAAAAACAAAAACAATTTTTGTAGAATTTTTCTTAAAAAGGGTAAGTTGGATACAGGTCGGTAGTTATTAATAACGTTGGGGTCTAAATTGCTCCTCTTCAGAAGGGACTTCACCGCAGCTGTTTTAAAAGCGGTGGGGAAGACGCCCGTCTGAAGGGAGCAATTCGTAATGTTTAAAAGCTGTTCCTCGAAGAATCCATAAAATGATTTTAAAAGTGATGTGGGAATTGGATCTAAGAGGCAGGTTGTTGGGTTTAATTGTGAGAAAATTCGACCAAGTGTCCTCGCTTCAACCAGGGCAAAACTCTCCAGTGTTTCATCGGGCAAGGACAACAATTCAGGTGTGCTAACAGATAAAACTTGTTGGGATAAAAGGCTGGATCTGATGTCCTTGATTTTGGTTCTGAAGTGCTCTGCAAAGTTCTCACAGAGCGTCAGATGGCATGATATGAACTTTATTAAAATTTGTGCTTGTTGAAAGATCAAAGGTGAAGAAGATGAACCAGGGGTTGTTTTTGTGGTCTATGATGAGTTTTGAGAAATGAGAAATTCTTGCCTGTTTAACTGAATTATTGTAGATTTTGAGTTGTTGCTATAAAGTTTCGAGTTGGACTGTTAATTTTGTTTTTCTCCATCTCCTCCTTTTCTTTTGATTCTTTTGGTTGAAAGTGGAGCTACTGAGTCGAGAGTGGACTTCAGTTTGCGGTTAAATTATCAACGATAAAATCACAGGGTGCAGGTAAAATTTGCAGCCACTTCACCCCTCCTCACTGTTCTCACCGGGGCCTCCTGCTGGTTAAAACTGGTGATGTTAAAAAACACGCAGTCGTGGTCAGACACAGACAGGTCGACAACAGAGGACACACCAATGGACAGGCCATGGGTTATGACCGGGTCCAAAGTCTGTCCCCTGTTGTGAGTTGGCTGCGTGACGTGCTGCTTAAAATCTAAAAGATCTAAAAATTGTCTGGATATTGGATCCAAGGTGTCAGCAACATGTAGATTAAAATCACCAGTTATTAAAATCCTGTTATAAGAGGTGTGAATGACATGAATGAAGTCAATGAAAACTAAAGAGCTAAAAAAGGCCAAATCTTAAACATGGAAGTCCTTCATCAACACGGACGTCAGCTGGAAGTCCAGCTGAGATCAATTCAACAACACATCCAAAATACATGATATCACCATGAAATAACTTTACTGTCACTCATCAAACTCCTCATTTGTCATCACTGACATATTACGGCAGTCTGAACCAGATGAACCTTAACAAAACAAGAGTCAGAGATTTGATGAGAACCAGAATCAGAACAGATCAAATCTGACCCAACTTTAATGTGGACTTTCTGACATCAAACAAAAGCTGCTGGAGGAAAAATTCAGATCTTTTACTCAATTACAAATAACAAAAACACTCTCAAGTATTGCATTCAAAGTGTTACTTCAGTCAAAGTACAGAAGGAATAAAATGCTTCAAAATAAAAGCACTCATGCTGCAGAACACTTTCTATATTACTGAATCATTGTTATTGATGCATCATGAAGGAGGAGGGACTGTGGTGTTGTTTCAGTTTGTAGAGCTCAATGAAGCTTCAGTGAAAACTTTCTACAGGTGTTTTCTTCTCGCTTTTGTGTTACAACGATGAGAAAAGTCTGGTGTTGTGGTCATGAGCAGAACTTCAGAGGGCACTTTATGCACGAAGGCTGGATGCTGCTTTTTCACAGCAACATCCAAATTAATCAGAAAATTAACTGCAACTCTCCATCATTCCTCAAGGAGCAACAGAGAGCAAGAGAGAAAATTCAACTGAAATCAGAGTTCATCAACACTCATGTTGTCACAAACAGCTCTAATCTGCAGAGGCACGCTGACTTCAGAATATCTGAAAGATTTCAAAGGAAGACAAAAGAGAGTCCAGGTCCAGGTTGAAGGTTCAGGTCCAGGTTGAAGGTTCAGGTCAGGCTCCAGGTTGAAGGTTCCGGTCCAGGTCCAGGTTGAAGGTTCCGGTCCAGGTTGAAGGTTCAGGTCCAGGTCCAGGTTGAAGGTTCAGGTCCAGGTTGAAGGTTCAGGTCCAGGCTGAAGGTTCAGGTCCAGGTTGAAGGTTCAGGTCCAGGTTGAAGGTTCAGGTCAGGCTCCAGGTTGAAGGTTCAGGTCCAGGTTGAAGGTTCAGGTCAGGCTCCAGGTTGAAGGTTCAGGTCCAGGCTTCAGGTGGAGGAGGTGTGAGAGTGAGGAGCAGAAGGAGTGGAGGAGTCTCAGTGTGTCTGCAGAGACTGTGTAGAAAGACAGAGCAGCAGCAGAGCAGTCCACATACACTGATGATACTCTGTCACATCCACAGGAACACACAGGGAGGATGCTGGACTTGACATTGTGTCTGACAGTGGAGCTGATCTCAGAGCAGTTCACACTGCAGCACTGACAGTCATCTCCACTTGTTGGGATTCCTCTGTCAGTCACTGCTGGATGAAGCTCTCCTCTCCACTCGACCTCCCAGTAACATGGCCCAGTCAGAGCCTCTCCACACACAAGCTGCTGCTGCTGCTGCTTCAACCTCTCTGGATCATCAGGACACAGCTGATCGGCTCTCGGCCAATCACCTTTCAGACTTCTTCCATCTGATGAGAGAAGAAGACAGAGAACAGAAGTCATCAGTCAGAGTTCACAGAGACTCCTTCATCAGCTGGCTGTCAGTGATGCAGCACATCCAGTATAAAGAGCAGCAGGGACTTCAGTCCTGTTCAGACCACAAGTGGAGCGGCTGTGTAGCGTAGCCAGCTTCCTCTCAGCTCTCATGTTAACGTGTTGGAGTGAACACGCTGAGCTGGAAGCTCTCACACCTGCAGAGACTTTGGCCATCAAGTCTGTTTACTCTGCACATTTCACTCAAGTACACAGTGGAAATAAAGTGCAGAGAGTCCCTGAATGCATCATGACTGCACAAACACAGATATTCACTGTTCACTGGAATGATGGATTTACTGCTGTTAGGGTTTTATTGTAGTTGAAATATTACAGGACAAATATGTAAATATAGAGTTGGTTCTAAAAAATACAGTATTTGGACAAAATAAATGACAATACTGGATTTGTGCTTTGATACTAACTGTGTTTAGTACAACGCTGCTGAGACCAGCATGGACTGACTCCAACCCTCTACTGACCTCAGAGTCTTCAGGCTACAGTCTGGACTCTTCATCAGATCATACAGAGGCTTCACTACTGAATCCTGCAGGTAGTTTCGTCTCAGGTCCAGCTTTGTCAGATGGGAGGGGTTGGACTTCAGAGCTGAGACCAGAGAAGCACAGCTGATCTCTGTCAAATTGCAGCGAACCAACCTGAATAAAGAATAAATGATGAAGATTAAAATCCATTTCTAATACAATCAGATGTGTTCAGGTTGTAAATGTGGAGCTCAACATTACTCTGTCCTCATCAATGAGCTTCTCCCTAAAATGAGCATCTGGAAATATGCTTTCATCTGTGTGTGTGTGTGTGTGTGTGTGTGTGTGTGTGTGTGTGTGTGTGTTGTGAAGGATCAATATCAATGAACAACTAACAGTGGACATTTTCTACACTTTCTTCAACAAGCACAAATCTTTGTGACTGAGACTAAATTTACTTCAACGAACATGAAAACATGAATAAAAGCTCATTTACAACTTTACTGATGTTATGGAAAAACACAAATTAGCTTCACTTGTTAAAAAGACGTGAGATTTACAACAGTAACAGAGAGTCAGTGAACTCGCCTCAGAGTCTGCAGTCTACAGTCTGGACTCTCCAGTCCAGCAGACAACAGCTTCACTCCTGAATCACGCACACTGTTGAAGCTCAGCTCCAGCTGTGTCAGATGGGAGAGGTTGGACTTCAGCGCTGAGGCCAGAGAAGCACAGCTGATCTCTGACAAACTGCAGCGACACAACCTGAATAAAGAATAAATGATGAAGATTAAAATCCATTTCTAATCCAATCAGATGTGTTCAGGTTGTAAATGTGGAGCTCAACATTACTCTGTCCTCATCAATGAGCTTCTCCCTAAAATGAGCAGAGTGACTTTGTCATTGTGTTATTGTGGATCATCATAATGTCAGCCTTCTACAGACATCGTCCAGATGTCAGCACAACATTCATACACCTATTCATGTCAACACACATCAATAACATGCTGCTGATCTCAGTCAAGTCTGGAATTACAGCACAACAAATATATTGATCCTGTGAACAGCTGCATCTGAAAACATGCTTTCATCTGTGTGTGTGTGTGTGTGTGTGTGTGTGTGTGTGTGTGTGTGTGTGTGTGTGTGTGTGTGTGTGTGTGTGTGTGTGTGTGCGTGTTGTGAAGGATCAATATCAATCATCAGTCATTATTTGTGAAAACACTCTGAAATCAACACAAAGCAAAGAAATATTTCTGCTTCATCAAGTAAACTTGATCCATTTCAAACAAATATTACTTCAGAGGATCTTCTGTATCCAGATGTGACCATTTAGCAAAAATCACAAACATTCATTGACTTCAACAACCAACAGTGGACATTTTCTACACTTTCTTTAACAAGCACAAATCTTTGTGACTGCAGACTAAATTTACTTCAACAAACATGAAAACATGAAAACATGAACAAAAGCTAATTTACAACTTTACTGATTTATGGAAAAACACAAATTAGCTTCACTTGTTAAAAAGACATGTGAGATTTACAACAGTAACAGAGAGTCAGTGAACTCACTTCAGAGTCTTCAGTCTACAGTCTGGACTCTCCAGTCCAGCAGACAGCAGCTTCACTCCTGAATCCTGCAGCTCGTTGAAGCTCAGGTTCAGCTCTGTCAGATGGGAGGGGTTGGACTTCAGAGCTGAGGCCAGAGAAGCACAGCTGATCTCTGACAACATGCAGTTTTTCAACCTGAATCAAGAATAAATGTCACTTGAGGAGAAAATGTTCCCGCTTGAAAACATTCAATGGTTAATAACCTGTTCAGAGCTGAAGAAACTTTAGAAAGTTCAAGTTTAGAAAATGGAAACTCCAAACACCTGAAGCCAACAGGATGCAGCTTCAAAACGCTCAAATCTCATTAATGTTAATGACAACGTGCTGCTACTTCAATAAAGATGGAGTGACTCCACCTCTTAAACTCTGCCAGCTCCACCAGTGGCTCCATCTATACAAACTCATGTTGTGCAGCCAAACACAAATAAAAACCAACAGAAACTGATTGAAGACTCCACTCAACATCCCAAAGTGTCCACAGAGGACAAATATGTCAGGATGAAGTTTGAGGAAATGTGAACAAAACACATGGACAATATATTTCTGAGTCATAAAATCAAAGCATCTTCACTTTCAACTATTCAGTCAGTATAAGCATCATATAGCTTCAGAAAAGTGTTGGAAAAGAAAAAGACTGAAGATATTTGTTATTGTCTGACTGTGAAAACACAGATTATTATTTTATTAATTGGATTTAAGTATTTTTATTATCATGTATTAAAAATAACACAAAGTAGAAAATCAGATGAATTCAAGAATTATCCAGTGTCCATTTTTCTTGTTATAATCAGGTTTTAAATGTGGAGCTCAATATTGCTCTGCAACAGTCAATGGACTAAACCACCGAAGAAGAAAACAGACTTCAGCATGAAGATACTCAGTGTGGATCAGTATAATATCAGCCTCATGTCTGCAGTTTACTGTCAACACAACTTTCACATCATATTAATCCCAGCACAGAAGTAAAAAATGGTGTCTGACCTCAGAGTTTTCAGTCTACAGTCTGGACTCTCCAGTCCAGCAGACAGCAGCTTCACTCCTGAATCCTGCAGCTCGTTGTCACTCAGGTCCAGCTCTGTCAGATGGGAGGGGTTGGACTTCAGAGCTGAGGCCAGAGAAGCACAGCTGATCTCTGACAACATGCAGCCCCACAACCTGAATAAAGAATAAATGATGAAGATTAAAATCCATTTCTAATCCAATCAGATGTGTTCAGGTTGTAAATGTGGAGCTCAACATTACTCTGTCCTCATCAATGAGCTTCTCCCTAAAATGAGCAGAGTGACTTTGTCATCGTGTTATTGTGGATCATCATAATGTCAGCCTTCTACAGACATCATCCAAATGTCAGCACAACATTCATACACCTATTCATGTCAACACACATTAATAACATGCTGCTGATCTCAGTCAAGTCTGGAATTACAGCACAACAAATATATTGATCCTTTAAACAGCTGCATCTGGAAACATGCTTTCATATCTGTGTGTGTGTGTGTGTGTGTGTGTGTGTGTGTGTGTGTGTGTGTGTGTGTGTGTGTGTGTGTGTGTGCGTGTTGTGAAGGATCAATATCAATCATCAGTCATTATTTGTGAAAACACTCTGAAATCAACACAAAGCAAAGAAATATTTCTGCTTCATCAAGTAAACTTGATCCATTTCAAACAAATATTACTTCAGAGGATCTTCTGTATCCAGATGTGACCATTTAGCAAAAATCACAAACATTCATTGACTTCAACAACTAACAGTGGACATTTTCTACACTTTCTTTAACAAGCACAAATCTTTGTGACCGCAGACTAAATTTACTTCAACAAACATGAAAACATGAACAAAAGCTAATTTACAACTTTACTGATGTTATGGAAAAACACAAATTAACTTCACTTGTTAAAAAGACATGTGAGATTTGCAGCAGTAACAGAGAGTCGGTAAACTCACCTCAGAGTCTTCAGTCTACAGTTTGGACTCTCCAGTCCAGCAGACAGCAGTTTCACTCCTGAATCCTGCAGCTCCAAGTTGTCACTCAGGTCCAGCTCTGTCAGATGGGAGGGGTTGGACTTCAGAGCTGAGGCCAGAGAGGCACAGCTGATCTCTGTCACACTGCAGTTTTTCAACCTGAATAAAGAATAAATGATGAAGATTAAAATCCATTTCTAATCCAATCAGATGTGTTCAGGTTGTAAATGTGGAGCTCAACATTACTCTGTCCTCATCAATGAGCTTCTCCCTAAAATGAGCAGAGTGACTTTGTCATTGTGTTATTGTGGATCATCATAATGTCAGCCTTCTACAGACATCATCCAGATGTCAGCACAACATTCATACACCTATTCATGTCAACACACATCAATAACATGCTGCTGATCTCAGTCAAGTCTGGAAGAACCATCAAACCAGACGTGTTGTTTCTTTTGTTAGTTTCATTTTCTTCTGTTTCTTCTCATTCAGAATAATCCATAATATGTCCACATGCTCTTCTATATACACTCTAATTGTGTAGTCAAAATAGAAGTTTGGAGAAGAAATAGACTCAAAAGTGATCAAGAGGAGTAAATAAAAATGGCTGAATCAGCTGGGAACAACTAATCTGCATCCGCAGCGTTGCTACCAGGGGCATAAAAAGTGAAGCACACAGTACCTTGAGAGACAATGAAAGCAAGTGAATACAACGACAACAAGCAAGAGACCTGGCAATCTTAGCAGAACTGATCCGACTGGAAAAATCTAAGTGGCAGCCCGTTAGATACTGAACATTGAGAGACTGTCTGCCTGCTGGGGTTGCTGATGCAGTTTGATGTCCATTAGCATTAGCCATGGTGCTCAGCCGGATTCACGAGGCTGGACCATTTGTCTCCTTCATTGTTAGATGTGTGAATGATCGACTATTGGTTAAGGAGCAGCTAATTGTAAATACTTGATGCAAGTTTTGATTGTTGGTTGGCAAATTGCTTTGATGTGCACAAGTCACTTTGCTATGAATGTAAATATTAGTGGTGATTATATGAACTTTTGATTGTCAATTGTTTATGGGTTTATTAACAGCAAAAATACTTTTAAATGAATTAAAAAATACGTATTTAAAAGTTCAAAATATAAATAAGCTAAAAGAAAAACTATAAATGTGAAATTTTGATGAAACTTTTTAAAAATATTTTATTTGTTGTAGTATACCGCTCTCCTGGTCCTTACTCCGAATTTATAGCTGAGTTCTCGGAGTTTCTATCAAGTTTAGTCCTTGAAGCAGATAAAGTAATTATTGTAGGTGACTTTAATGTACATGTCGACGTTGATAATGACAGCCTTAGCACTGCATTTATCTCAGTATTAGACTCAGTTGGCTTCCGCCAGAATGTACATGAACCGACTCACTGTTTTAACCACACCCTCGACCTTGTTCTGACATATGGCATTGAAATCGAAGACTTAATAGTCTCCTCACAGAATCCTCTTTTATCAGACCATCATTTAATAACTTTCCAATTCATATTACCAGACTACCAGCCAGTAGGCAAAAATTCTTATACCAGACTCCTGTCTGATAGTGCTGTAGCTAAATTTAAGGATATGATCCCATCAGCATTTAATTCAATGCCATGTCTCAATACAACAGAGGAGTCTTATGCTAACCTTAGTCCCTCCCAGATTGACTACCTGGTTGATAGTGCTACAGGATCGTTGCGTATGACACTTGACTCTGTTGCTCCCCTAAAAAAGAAGAAAATTAAACAGAGGAGGTTAGCTCCATGGTATACTCCTCAAACCCGCAAATTAAAGCAAACTTCACGGAAAATAGAAAGGAAATGGCGTTCTACCAATTTGGAAGAATTTCGGTCCGCCTGGCAAGACAGTCTTAAAATATACAGGAAAGCCCTCCGCAGTGCCAGGGCAGCCTATTACTCTGCACTAATAGAGGAAAATAAGAACAATCCCAGGTTTCTCTTCAGCACTGTAGCCAGGCTGACAGAGAGCCATAATTCTGTTGAACCATGTATTCCTTTAGCTCTGAACAGTAATGACTTCATGAGCTTCTTTAATGATAAAATTCTAACTATTAGAGACAGAATTCATCGACTCCTGCCGTTAACAGGTACTGTTTTGTCTTCAAACGCAGAAATCGTATTAACTGTTACTCAGTCTGTCGCAGTTTTAGACTGTTTTACTCCTGTTGACCTTCACCAACTAATTTCAATAATTTCATCATCAAAATCATCTACCTGTATTTTAGATCCTATCCCGACTAAGCTGTTTAAAGAAGTATTACCTCTAATTGACTCTTCAGTATTAGACATGATCAATCTCTCTTTATCAACAGGCTACGTACCACAGTCCTTTAAAGTAGCTGTGATAAAACCGCTACTGAAAAAGCCTACTCTTGATCCAGGGGTTTTAGCCAACTATAGACCGATATCCAACCTTCCCTTTCTCTCAAAAACTCTTGAGAAAGCAGTTGCCAATCAGCTGTGTGACTTTCTAAACAATAATAGTTTATTCGAGGATTTCCAGTCAGGATTTAGAGTGCATCATAGCACAGAGACAGCACTGGTTAAAGTTACAAATGACCTTCTAATTGCATCTGATAAAGGATTTGTCTCTGTACTAGTCTTACTGGATCTTAGTGCTGCATTTGACACCACTGACCATGGCATCCTATTGCAGACACTGGAACATTTCATTGGCATTAAGGGAACTGCGCTAAGCTGGTTTAAATCCTACTTGTCAGATCGCTCTCAGTTTGTACGCGTTAATGACGACTCCTCTGTGCTCACTAAAGTCAGCTATGGAGTTCCGCAGGGTTCTGTGCTTGGACCAATTCTATTCACCTTATATATGCTTCCTTTAGGTAAGATTATCAGGAAGCACTCAATAAATTTTCATTGCTATGCAGATGATACCCAGCTATATTTATCAATGAAGCCGGAAGAAACCAGTCAGTTAACTAGACTACAAGCATGTCTTCATGACATAAAGACCTGGATGACCTGCAATTTTCTGATGCTAAACTCGGACAAAACTGAAGTTATAGTAGTAGGCCCTAAACATCTTAGAAAGTCACTTTCTGATGACATAGCAGCTATGGATGGCATTGCGCTGGCCTCCAGCACCACTGTAAAGAATCTGGGAGTCATCTTTGACCAAGACATGTCCTTTCACTCCCATGTAAAACAAATTTCAAGGACTGCCTTTTTTCACCTACGTAATATCGCAAAAATCAGGCATATTTTGTCTCAAAATGATGCAGAAAAACTAGTCCACGCATTCGTAACTTCCAGGCTGGATTATTGCAATTCTTTACTATCAGGCTGCCCAAATTCGTTGCTGAATATTCTCCAGTTGCTCCAGAACGCTGCAGCACGTGTTCTGACAAAAACCAGGAAGCGAGATCATATTTCTCCAATACTCGCCGCTTTGCACTGGCTCCCTGTAAAGTTTAGAATAGAGTTTAAAATTCTCCTCCTTACTTACAAAGCCATAAATGGCCAGGCACCTTCTTATCTTAAAGAGCTCATAGTACCTTATTGCCCTACTCGAACACTGCGTTCCCAGAATGCAGGTCTACTTACGGTTCCTAAAGTCTCAAAAAGCAGAACAGGAGTCAGAGCATTTAGCTATCAAGCTCCTCTCCTGTGGAACCATCTTCCAGTCTTTGTCCGGGAGGCAGACACTGTCTCTACATTTAAGAGTAGGCTTAAAACTTTCCTTTTTGATAAAGCTTATAGTTAGGGCTGGCTCAGGCTGGTCCTGGACCAGCCCCTAGTTATGCTGCTATAGGATTAGACTGTCGGGGGACATCCAAAGAAACACCGAGCTCCTCTGTCCTTCTGTCCCTCTCCATCCGCACGCTCTCATGTCCTACCACGGCGTGTTACTAACTTAGCTCCTTCCCCGGAGTCTCTGTGCTTTGTCGTCTTGCAGGTTCCCATGGACAGTGGCTGAATCTGGATTGTGGATTTCAGCTGCGTCTCCTGCCTTGGCCCTGCCTGACATCCACTGCAACTGCTACTGCTGTTATTACATCCACTGTCACTGTTACTGTGACTGCATGTCTGTCTCTCTGTCTCTGTCTCTCTCTCTCTCTGACTGCTTTTCTTTCTGTCTGTCTGTCTGTCTGTCTGTCTGTCTGTCTGTCTGTCTGTCTGTCTGTCTGTCTCACTCTCTCTCTCTTGCTCTTCCTCTCTCACCCAACCGGTGGAGGCAGATGGCCGCCCACCCAGAGTCTGGTTCTGCTCGAGGTTTCTGCCTGTTAAAAGGAAGTTTTTCCTCGCCACTGTCGCCAAGTGCTTGCTCATGGGGGAATTGTTGGTTTCTTTGTAGATAAAAGAGCTTGGTCTGTGCCAGCTCTATATGGAAAGTGTCCTGAGACAACTTCTGTTGTGATTTGGCGCTATACAAATAAATAAAATTGAAAATTGAATTGAATTGAAAAATCCCTCCCTCAAAATACAGTAAAATTCGATTTGATACATGATTTTAACCTAAAGTTAAAACAGTCATGAGTGTCAGATTTATCTGCACTTTTGTGATTAAATGTACAAATCAAGTAAAATAGCACAATTGTATTTATTTATTTATTTATTTATTTTCAAATTTTGTTCACAAATGAAACAATGGTACTGCGAAACCAATGTGCCAGCTGAAAAATAAAAGAAAGAAAACCCAGCAAATGTTTGGTCATTGAGTGGACCCCGTTCAACTTCGGGTAGACGAATCAATCCCTTTCAAGTGGAGAATCTGCAAACTTCAACCTCCAAGAAGACAACTTGACACTAATCCACACTTGGATGTTGGATGGACTTTTATTTTGATAGGCTTTGACTTTGACAAGTGTTTGTCTGCTTCAGGAGTTCTGGACTCACAAAGATCACTTCCTGTTAGTCATTGGAGGAATGCCAGACACTGTGGAAACCTGCCTGTGAGGTATTGGTGACGTGAGTGCACAACTCCACCGGTTTACGAAGATCCACTTGCCCAGGGGTGCGCCGCTGGTGCACAGAGTTGACCAGGTCTGCGGTGGCAAGCTTTCAGCGCACTTTTACGCTGCCGGCGTGGATGGAAATGGAACAAAATCCGCCAGCTGATTATGGCGATACCTCCCCCTACTGCACTGCAACGCCCGTCCTGGCGTACCTCTGTGCGCCTCGGTTTACCAAAATACCAAGTGCGCTGTACCACTGTGCAGGGTGTGCACCCTGTGCTGGGCCGGTGGCGGAATCGAAAATAGAGCCCATTGTGTTCAGACTGTTCAACAACAGATGTTGTGATTCCTGCTCAGACAAACGCAGAAAACAAGAGAACTGAAGGAAACTTCAAACATCTGTGATGGATATAAATTTGGTGGACATCCACTGGACAAGAGGGAAAAACATGAACTGACCTCAGAGTCTTCAGTCTACAGTTTGGACTCTCCAGTCCAGCAGACAGCAGCCTCACTCCTGAATCCTGCAGGTAGTAGTTGCAGCTCAGCTCCAGCTCTGTCAGATGGGAGGGGTTGGACTTCAGAGCTGAGGCCAGAGAAGCACAGCTGATCTCTGTCAAACCGCAGTTACTCAACCTGAATGAAGAATAAATGATGAAGATTAAAATCCATTTCTAATCCAATCAGATGTGTTCAGGTTGTAAATGTGGAGCTCAACATTACTCTGTCCTCATCAATGAGCTTCTCCCTAAAATGAGCAGAGTGACTTTGTCATTGTGTTATTGTGGATCATCATAATGTCAGCCTTCTACAGACATCATCCAAATGTCAGCACAACATTCATACACCTATTCATGTCAACACACATCAATAACATGCTGCTGATCTCAGTCAAGTCTGGAAGAACCATCAAATCAGACCTGTTGTTTCTTTCATTTTCTTCTGTTTCTTCTCATTCAGAATAATCATGAGTCATCTAATGAAACATGCTCAGACAGGTGTGTTGCCTTTCAGACACAATGTTGGACTTTTATTTTGACAGACTTTGACTTTGATCACTTCCTGTTAGCCATTGGAGGAAGTCAGCTCAATCTGTCCACATGCTCTTCTATATACACTCTAATCCACACTGTCAATGCTACAGAGGCAACGATGGACAGAAAGAATCTGATCGCTGCACTTTTACCTTTATGTAAGCAACGTTATTTACATGGAAAAGTCTTTGATTTGTTTGTCATTAAATGTTTGATTTCCATGCATTTACAGCAGGAAAAACACACGCTGCCAACAAAATGGTGATTGTGTCTCTTCTGTCTCACAGTTACAGTTTTCACTCTGTCTGTGTCACATGGTGTAAAGAGCCACAGGAAACAGGAAGTAAAGCTAACCACCACTCAAGTCATCATTCTGCAAGTCAGAGTTGAGCTAGTTGGACAGCAGCAGCTCCCACGCTGGACTGAGAACATGACAGATGATTTCTGGAGAATTTCAAAGTGGACAATATGAAATAAAGAAGACTTTAGGACATAAATCATCATTTCAGTCAATATAAAAACTCGTCTCCATCAACACACAGCTGACTGACTGTGAGCTTCATCCTCAATCATCTCTAGAACTGGATCAAATGTGCACTGAGCAAAGTCAGACTATCTTCTCTTCATCTTCAATGGAACCTGGTGCCTTCTTCTACAAATCTAGACTTTTCTTATTGATGCTCCTGTTTACTGAGGAGTCAGAACACAAAGTGACATCATTTTCTGACTGAAGCATCATCACATGTTGAAGTGTCACCTGTCGCTGGAGACAGATCAGACACGACGCTTCAAACACCTGCATGAGGAAATACGCTGTGTGTGTGTGCGCGTGTGTGTGTGTGTGTGTGTGTGTGTGTGTGTGTGTGTGTGTGTGTGTGTGTGTGTCAGAGAGAGGTTCTTTGTGTGTAAATGTACTGCATAAGTTACAGTAAAATACTGAGCTGTGAAGGTTCTCGATAAAAAGACATTATTCCTGAAAACGTGTTGAACTTCCTTCATTTTTTATGTGTATTTGTGTCTCACAGGGAACAAAAACTATAAATGTTGATTGAATTTTAGAAGATGTTGAAGCTTAAATCCTACAGTTTCCTTAAAAAAAACAATTCAAATGAAGTACAGACTAAACTCTGAGCCAAACTGTTCAGACTGTTAAACTGTGAAAAACAGCTGTTGTGATTTGTGCTCAGACAAACGCAGAAAACAAGAGAACTGAAGGAAACTTCAAACATCTGTGATGGATTTAAATTTGGTGGATATCCACTGGACAAGAGGGAAAAACATGAACTGACCTCAGAGTCTCCAGTCTACAGTTTGGACTCTCCAGTCCAGCAGACAGCAGCTTCACTCCTGAATCCTGCAGCTTGTTGTAGTTCAGGTCCAGCTCTGTCAGATGGGAGGGGTTAGACTTCAGAGCTGAGGCCAAGACTTCCCAGTGAGTCTCTGAGAGTTCACAGGCTGAAAGTCTGTGATGACAGAGTATATAAAAGTTAGAGAATAATAAAATCTGACAGTTTATTAATGTCACAAACAACATTAACAGGAGCTGAACATGCTGTTGGTCGCTCAGCCTGAGCTGCTCAGCCATTTGTCACCAAAATCAATGAAGCTGATGAGGAGAAACATTCAATATATTGACTTTGAGCTGTTTTCAGGTCAGTTTGTGTCAGAGAGGATCAGATCAGGTGATCACTTCCTGTTTGATTGATGTTGTCCACAGCGTACCAACATGTCTGCTGTAATAAGTACTAAAGATTGTATTATTACAGTTTTATTGTAGTAGTTTTATCAGGTGGAGTTCAGCTGGCTGAAGCTCATGTTTTGGAACAAAGACTAAACTGAGCTTGTTGATGATGGAGATCCCTCCACTCAACTCAACCTGCTGAGCTCTCCTTCACTGGCACGACCAACCTGGAGCTCGTCCAGGAGCTGACTGTGTCATGAGCTGCTGTCTGAGTAAATCAGCTGCTCAGTACACAAAGACTGCGGCTGCACATTCAATGAAAATCACAGTGGAAATGTGTGCTGCTGTTTGCTCTGCACATCTTGCCTCTAGTGTTACTGTGGTGACAAAGAAAGTTCATCAGTTTGAACATTAAATATCTTTGAAAGGAAATATGGTGTGTGTGTGTGTGTGTGTGTGTGTGTGTGTGTGTGTGTGTGTGTGTGCGTGTGTGTGTGTGTGCGTGTGTGTGTGTGTTTCAGAGAGAGGTTCTTTGTGTGTAAATGTACTGCATAAGTTCCTGTAAAATACTGAGCTCTGAAGGTTCTGGATAAAAAGACATTATTCCTGAAAATGTGTTGAACTTCCTTCATTTATTTATGTGTATTTGTGTCTCACAGGGAACAAAAACTATAAATGTTGATTGAATTTTAGAAGATGTTGAAGCTTAAATCCTACAGTTTCCTTAATAAAACCAATTCAAATGAAGTTCAGACTAAACTCTGAGCCAAACTGTTCAGACTGTTAAACTGTGAAAAACAGCTGTTGTGATTTGTGCTCAGACAAACGCAGAAAACAAGAGAACTGAAGGAAACTTCAAACATCTGTGATGGATTTAAATTTGGTGGATATCCACTGGACAAGAGGGAAAAACATGAACTGACCTCAGAGTCTCCAGTCTACAGTTTGGACTCTCCAGTCCAGCAGACAGCAGCTTCACTCCTGAATCCTGCAGCTTGTTGTAGTTCAGGTCCAGCTCTGTCAGATGGGAGGGGTTGGACTTCAGAGCTGAGGCCAAGACTTCACAGTGAGTCTCTGAGAGTTCACATTCTGAAAGTCTGTGATGACAGAGAAAATAAAAGTTAGAGAATAATAAAATCTGACAGTTTATTAATGTCACAAACAACATTAACATGAGCTGAACATGCTGTCGGTCGCTCAGCCTGAGCTGCTCAGCCATTTGTCACCAAAATCAATGAATCTGATGAGGAGAAACATTCAATATATTGACTTTGAGCTGTTTTCAGGTCAGTTTGTGTCAGAGAGGATCAGATCAGGTGATCACTTCCTGTTTGATTGATGTTGTCCACAGCGTACCAACATGTCTGCTGTAATAAGTACTAAAGATTGTATTATTACAGTTTTATTGTAGTAGTTTTATCAGGTGGAGTTCAGCTGGCTGAAGCTCATGTTTAGGAACAAAGACTAAACTGAGCTTGTTGATGATGGAGATCCCTCCACTCAACTCAACCTGCTGAGCTCTCTGTGTAAAGTGTGTATCTTTAACACTGATGGCTTCAGCTTCACGTTGCTCAACAGTGTTGATAATCACATCTGGACTTACAGAGCCTTTCTGCAGTTCCTCACAGCTGGAATCAGTCTCCGTCGTCCCTCCTCTGATGTGTTGTACTTATTCAGGTCCAACTCATCCAGAACCTCCTCTGACATCTGCAGCATGTAGGCCAGAGCTGAGCAGTGGATCAGAGAGAGTTCCTTCTTTGATCTGTTCTCTGACTTCAGGAACTCTTGGATCTCCTGATGTACTGAGTGGTCGTTCATCTCCATCAGACAGTGGAAGATGTTGATGCTTCTGTCAGGAGAGATGTTTTCTCTGTTCATCTCCTTCAGGTTGTTGATGACTCTCTGGATGATCTTTGAACTGTTTTTTCTTTTACCCAGCAGACCTCCTAAGAGTCTCTGGTTGGACTCCAGAGAGAGGCCATGAAGGAAGCGAACAAACAGGTCCAGGTGACCATTTTTACTCTCAAGAGATTTCATCATGGCTCCCTTCAGGAAGACATCAAGGGTTGAATCAGTGTATTTGTCGTCTTTTAGGAAAGCCTTCAGGACCTCTGAGTTCCTGTTGGTGTAACAGTGGAACATGTAGACTGCAGCCAGGAACTCCTGAATGCTCAGATGAACAAAGCAGTAGACTGTTTTCTGGAAGATCACACACTCTCTTTTGAAGATCTCTGTACAAACTCCTGAGTACACCGAGGCCTCAGTCACATCCAGACCACACTGCTCCAGGTTTTCTTGGTAGAACATGATGTTTCCTTTCTCCAGATGTTCAAACGCCAGCCTCCCCAGCTTCACAAGAACTTTCCCATCAGCCTCCGTCAGCTCCTGTGGACTCGTCTCATGTCCCTCATCATACTTCTGCTTCTTCCTCTTTGTCTGAACCAGCAGGAAGTGTGAGTACATGTCAGTCAGGGTTTTGGGCAGCTCTCCTCTCTGGTCTGGAGTCAACATGTGCTCCAGAACTGCAGCAGTGATCCAGCAGAAGACTGGGATTTGACACATGATGTGGAGGCTCCTGGAGGTCTTGATGTGTGAGATGATTCTGCTGGACAGATCTTCATCACTGAACCTCCTCTTGAGGTACTCCTCCTTCTGGGCGTCAGTGAAGCCTCGTACTTCTGTTACCCTGTCGACACATTTAGGAGGGATCTGATTGGCTGCCGCAGGTCTGGAAGTTATCCAGACGAGAGCCAAGGGAAGCAGATTCCCCTCCATGAGGTTTGTCAGCAGCACGTTGACTGATGACTTCTGTGTGACGTCAGAAACAAGCTGACTGTTGGTGAAATCCAGTGAAAGTCTGCTTTCATCCAGGCCGTCAAAGATGAACAGAAGCTTCCAGACAGCCAGCTGCTCTGCTGTCACCTTCTGTAAGGTTGGATGGAAAACATGGAGCAGCCTGAGAAGACTGTACTGCTCATCTTTGACCAGGTTCAGCTCCCTGAACGAAAGCAGAACCACCACACTGACATCTTGGTTTTCCGAGCCCTCTGCCCAGTCCAGAGTGAACTTCTGCACTGAGAAGGTTTTTCCAACGCCAGCGACGCCGTTGGTCAGGACCACTCTGATGCATCTCTGTTGGTCAGGTAAGGCTTGAAAGATGTCCTGGACCTTGATTGGGGTCTCATGGAGGGTCTTCATCTTGGAAGTTGTCTCAAGCTGCCTCACCTCATGCTGGGTATTAAGCTCTTCACTCTGTCCCTCTGTGATGAAGAGCTCAGTGTAGATCCTGTTGAGGAGGGTTCCACTTCCTGTTTCATCACTTCCTTCAGTCACACGTTCACATCTCCTCCTCAGACTGATCTTATGTTCATCTAAAACCTCCTGAAGACCACCGTCCACTAAAAAAGAGAGAAAAGTGAGACAAAACAAAGAGAATTTGACAATCTGCTGATTATTTTCATGATCAATAAAGAACAATAAAGAAGACAGAAAGAAGTGAAGGTTTATCAGTCCACTTTGGGTGAACGTCACAAATTCTCCTTTGTCTCTCTCCTCTGACTGTCGCTGTGTTTGATTGACAGCAGAGGTGACAGGCTGAGCCTCAGCAGCTCTTCATCTGAACAGATCACTGTGGCTGTTCCTTCCTCCCAGCAAGACTTCAAACTGATCCACTGATCAAATGAAGAAACACACTGCGTTTCATACAGCTGCTTCACAATGAAAGCCTCCCACTGGTTTGCCAGTGGAAAACTTTAACGTGAAGCAGCAGCAGGAAATGAACAAAGCTGGAATAAGATTAAAGGAACAGCGAACAGTAGAAAAGGCTGATACCTGAACACTCAAACAGGAGAGAGTAAACTCCAAACCACAGACGTTCACTTAGATACAACGTTTGACAGACACAAGCAACAACGTTCATTTCTTTGATTAACTGTGTTTTCTAAGTTGAGATTGCGTCTATTTGTCACTTTTCCAAGAAAAGAACATGAAATCATTGAACTCAGCAGCATATTGAAGCAACTCCCATCAGTCTCGTCTGGTCACCTTCTACTTGTTGAACCAGAAACATGTTTGTGTTTCACTGAAGCCTCTTTCACACTGGACAAAAACCCACTAACAGCTGCTAACATCTGGCTTTTGTCTTCAAAAGGTTCAATCAGCATTCATTCCTGCTTCAAATGCCTCTGCAGTAGTTATTTATTTTATTTTTATTTATTTTGATTGACCACAGTCAGTCTATAGTCACCCACGCTGTTGTTCACATCGTCCACGACGCTCTGCGACGGCCAATCAGCTTAATCCTCCGTCACTACGAGGGAGGCCCAGCTGCTGTTCAACCAAATCATGACTGTCTGCTGTTCTGGCTCCACAGAGGTGGAACGAGCTCCCACTGACAGCAGAAACTGTCGACATCTTCAGCCTGAAAACCCCAAAACTAAACGTGGCTCTTGAAGCAGTTCAGCGTATTTGATGAAGTTCATGTTCTCACATGTTTCTTGACATTTTTGGTTGGTGTGTTGAATGAACTGATTGTGAGTCTCCAAATAAATGTCATGAGTTGTAGAAGGTGACAGTTTGAAGATGTGTGGATGGACAGTCTTACTTACCACACTGGGGACAGCAGGAGTCTCCAGATGAAGCAGACTGGTCCCAGTATGAGGTGATGCACTGTCTGCAGAACCAGTGTCCACAGCTGGTCGAGACTGGATCCTTCAGGACGTCCTGACACAAAGCACAGCAGGACGGCGTCTCCTCCACACAAACATGACTCCTCTTCTTCTCTCTGTAAAGACATTTCTTTGTAACTTCAACCATTTGTTGCTTGTTGTTGAAAAATATCCAGATTTGTCCGACAGTCGAGCAGCTCAGACGCTCACAGAGAACAGTGAAAGTGTTCTTACTTTTCTGTTTGAATTCAGCCTTCAGACTGTCATGAAAATGATTGTTCCTTTGATTTCAACTCTCCTGCTTTCAGAAACATTCACAAACTGCTCTCTGTCTGTCTGTCTGTCTGTCTGTCTGTCTGTCTGTCTGTCTGTCTGCCTGTCTGCCTGTCTGTCTGTCAGCCTGTCAGCCTGTCAGCCTGTCTGTCTGTCTGTCTGCCTGTCTGCCTGTCTGTCTGTCTGTCAGCCTGTCAGCCTGTCTGTCTGTCTGTCTGTCTGTCTGTCTGTCTGTCAGCCTGTCTGTCAGCCTGTCTGTCTGTCTGTCTGTCTGTCTGTCTGTCTGTCTGTCTGTCTGTCTGTCTGTCTGTCTGCCTGCCTGTCTGTCTGTCTGTCTGTCTGTCAGCCTGTCTGTCTGTCTGTCTGTCTGTCTGTCTGTCTGTCTGTCTGTCTGTCTGTCTGTCTGTCAGCCTGTCTGTCTGTCTGTCTGTCTGTCTGTCTGTCTGTCTGTCTGTCTGCCTGCCTGCCTGCCTGCCTGTCTGTCTGCCTGCCTGCCTGTCTGTCTGTCTGTCTGTCTGCCTGCCTGCCTGCCTGCCTGCCTGCCTGTCTGTCTGCCTGCCTGCCTGCCTGCCTGCCTGCCTGCCTGCCTGCCTGTCTGTCTGTCTGTCTGTCTGTCTGCCTGCCTGCCTGCCTGCCTGCCTGCCTGCCTGCCTGCCTGTCTGTCTGTCTGTCTGTCTGTCTGTCTGTCTGTCTGTCAGCCAGCCTGTCTGCCTGCCTGCCTGCCTGCCTGCCTGTCTGTCTGTCTGTCTGTCTGTCTGTCTGTCTGTCTGCAGTCTGTCATTAATACAAACTCAACGCTTCCTGCAGCGACTTCACAGTAAAATCCTTCCATCAAAGAGAGCTGATCATGTCCTTTACTGTTTCACACTCACTTTGGCAGCTTAACTTGGGTCAGTTCACTTTAAACTGACATTACAAGTCTTCCTTTCTCATGCACGGATCACTTTAACACAAGGACTGTCCACGGATGTTTGTTCTTCACCTTTACCAACAATATATGATGGAGAGAAGCTGAACTCAAAGGTTCACTTACTGATGACTCAAAGTGTTCATCAAGGTGAGCAAAGCTCTTCTACAAATGACTTTTTACCACATGATGGACAATTATGACACCAACTGATTCCAGATGCATCTGCTCACAACAGCTGATCTGACCAAGAGTCAAAGCAACGAAATGTTCTGAGGACAGTTATGAGGAAGTTCATTTCACATGTGAAGCAGATTCTTTCACACTCTGAATCGTTTAAATGTTTACAGCAACTTCAACGTGAGGCCAAAAATGTCTGAACATCTTCTCCAAGTGGAAACGTTGAAATGGAGCTTCAAGAGTTTTGCTGAAGAAATAAAATCAGGTCGATCTCAGTTTGAAACACGATCTGCAGGAAGAGTTCTGCATCACCAACATGAATCTTGTAGCAGAGTATTTTGTCTTCATCCTCAATGCATCATCTTCCATCAGGTCAGTTTACAGTAAAAACAGGGTCTTACTTTGAGTCTGAGGGTCCAGGTTCATCACTGAAAGCTGGAGGAAGACCTTTGGACCGGTCGCTCTTCATGGACAGACAGCTGGACAGTGGACACTCTGCTCTCTGTCTGCTGTCCTCAGCTCTGCAAACACCAACATGTTTTTCTTTGTGTCACATGAATCCTTGATCAATTCTCTGATGAAAGCCATTTCTGAAGCTCTAAACACACAAACTGCTGCTGCTGTCCATAATGAGGAGCTGTGAAGTCTGTATCAGTCCTCTTAGATTAGATTACAGCTTTTCTAGGTGACTGACAGCTGTCACAGCTGCTAAGATGAAGATGCCACCAATCATTTCTCTTCATGTCACAACAAGTTGGTTCAATTTAGGCTGCAAAGACATTTTAGTCACATTTTTAATCTAAAAACACAAAATCAAAACAATGAAAACATGAAATCAGCAGAAGAAGCTGAAAGTGAGTCGCAGAAATGAGTTAATAGCAGTTTTCTTACTTTGAGTCTGAGGGTCCAGGTTCATTACTGAAGTGTAGAAGAAGACCTTTGGACTGGTCACTCTTCAGAGACAGACAGCTGGACACTGGAGACTCTGCTCTGTCCTCCTCTTCCTCCACACAAACACTCATCTTCTGGTCTGAAGTCAGTCTGAGAGGTGAAACAGTGACACTGACGGTGAGCTCAGAACACAAGAAGCAACAAACAAGTGAGTTCAAGACACTGACAAGACTGAGAGAACAGGAAGTAACACACACACACACACACACACACACACACACACACACACACACACACACACACACACACACACACACACACACACACACACACACACACACACACACACACACACAGATGCAGCGTTTCTCTGGACTCTCCACAAAAGCTCAAACTTCCATCAATGTTTTCTTGAATTTCTGTGACTAGTTGGATAAAATCAGTGAAATATTTCTAATGAAATTTCTTTGAGCTTGTCAGTATTAAAGAAATCTCTCCAACAATCGTGGACCAATGTGACAAAGCAGGAGGAGGACTCGTCATGTTTTGCTGGAAGAGTTTCTGGATCGTCTGATTCTTCGCTCGCCGTGAAAAACACCTTTCAGCAGCAGCTGCCTCAGTAATATCCCACAGTAAAGGCTGACGGCCATTTCCCTGATCACCTTTAATCAGAGAACACCTGAGGGCGCGGCATCGAACACAGCTCAAAGTCCTCTGGTGACACAGGGACTCCACAGTGCCAAATTCATTCAACGTAATGAGAAAGTTGACCGTGTTGGTCGAAGAACTGACTGAGCAACACAACATTATTATTAGACCACTGCTGGAAAAAAACAGGTTTATGTTTCTATAAAATACTTTGATTGTTCCAAATAAAAACCAGTGAGGAGTAAATTCATGCTCAGAGATCAAGGACCACAGCAGCAACACTTGTCCATGAAATGAAGAGTTTAAGTGGATTCTGTCAGCATTATAAGATCACAGCAACATCAACTTCAGAGCACCGACTGAGGAACACGTGATGGGAATAAGGTTCCATGAGGAACTCCACACTTGAAGTAACACCTCCTCCAGTTCATCCTGAAGGTGTGCTTCAGTGCGCTGAAGTCCAGAAAATTAAAGCCACCTTCGCTTTACTCGCTCATCAGGAAACGGCTCAGGAGCAGGAAGTGATGTCGCTGCCATAAACGATCCTCAGGTCGACGGCCACAACGTCTCTGCTGCAGGACGCAGACATTCAGCTGGAGTTTACTAAACGTGGCAGAGGGTGAGGACGGAGAGGGACTGATCCTGAGGGAGTCCACATGTTTATTCTTTGTCTGCAGAGGTTTCACTTATTAAACTCTGAGTGAACACTGACACGTTTCAGTACAAGTCTAAAATGAGCACGAACCAATTCAACCAGTTCAACACACAATCTTTAGCTCTGACTCACACGCGTGCACGCCCAGACACGTTGTGTTTATATCACTTGTGGGGACATTCCATAGACTTACATTCATTTCCTGGAGCCTTACCCTAACTCTAACCATAACCACTGTCTGCCTGTTCCTAACCCTGTACCTAATCTAACCTTACCTAACCGGAACCCTGTCCTTAGTCTGCACCCTGACATTTCATCATTTACATTAAGGGGACCTGCATTTAGTCCCCATAAGGCAGGTGAGTCCCCACAATGTGATAAATACCTGGTCACACGCAGGCACACGCAGGCACACGCACACACACACACACACACACACACACACACACACACACACACACACACACACACACACACACACACACACACACACACACACACACGGTCAGCTGCTTGTTTTCTTGGCTTTCACTTGGTTTAATGTTTCTTCTTCAGCCAATCAGGACTTTGTGTCCACAGCTGAGTCAAACTGTTGACTCTACTTGTCTGTCCTCTACAGTCCACAGCAGAAAACTGACTCACACTTTAACAGTAAACTCATGAAAATGTTGGACTGACACTCACCCTGCCTCAGACTTCAGCTCTGCTCCGTCTGCTCTGCTCCTCTTCCTGCTCTCCTGGGTCACATGATCAGTGTTCTTCTTTGAGGTTTTATGTCAGCTGGCGTCCACGATGTTGCATTACTGCCATCTTCTGGTTTCACTCTCCATCTTGATCCATTGACAGGAGACACTGTAGCATCTCCCTCGAACTGTCTGTGCTATCCAGCTGTCCTTAGAAGACAGAATGTCCATTTTGTCCCTTGCTCTTTGTCCCCACACTCTAACATACTCTTAATGTTGTCCTCCACCCACCCTGTTTTTCCCAACTGTGCCATCTTATCTCATCTCTCATGTGCAAATCTCCTGTCGATCTGTGTGTGTGTGTGTGTGTGTGTGTGTGTGTGTGTGTGTGTATGTATGTGTGTGTGTGTGTGTGTGTGTGTGTGTGTGTGTGTGTGTGTGTGTGTGTGTGTGTGATCAGCTCACTGATCAGCTGTTCAGGAACGTCTCTCTTGGCTTGAACAGACTGGATTCAGTGACTTTTGTCAAAAAGTTGATAATTGGCAGACTTTCTGGGGAAGACCTGGTCTGATTAGGAGAGACGGCATCCATCCCACTTTGGAGGGAGCAGCTCTCATCTCTAGAAATCTGACCGATTTTATTTATGAACCTAACCCCTGACAACTCAGAGTTGAGACCAGGAGGCAGAGCTGCAGTCCTACACGCTTCTCTGCGCCTCCATTAGAGCAGTTACCCACCCAACACTCCATAGAGACTGTGTCTGCCCCCCGACCACGTAAACTAAGTAAACCAAAAGTACAGAGAAGAGGAGTTAAACATAAGAATCTAATTAAAATTAGAACAACCTCTGCAATAGTACAACAAGATAGGAGAATTAAATGTGGACTCCTTAACATCAGATCTTTGTCCTCTAAAGCTGTTCTAGTAAATGAGTTAATATCAGACCATAATGTTGATTTATTTTGTCTGACTGAAACCTGGCTGTGTCCTGAAGAGTATGTGAGCCTGAATGAAGCTACTCCTCCGAGCCATATTAATACTCACATTCCTCGAGGCAGCGGCAGAGGAGGTGGAGTTGCAGCCATTTTTGACTCAAGCCTTTTGATCAACCCTAAACCTAAACTCGACTATAACTCATTTGAAAGCCTTGTTCTCACTCTTTCTCATGAAAAATGGAAAACAGTGCAGCCACTTTTATTTGTTGTAGTATACCGCTCTCCTGGTCCTTACTCTGAATTTATAGCTGAGTTCTCGGAGTTTCTATCAAGTTTAGTTCTTGAAGCAGATAAAGTAATTATTGTAGGTGACTTTAATGTACATGTCGACGTTGATAATGACAGCCTTAGCACTGCGTT
Organism: Chaetodon trifascialis; assembly: GCF_039877785.1. NCBI lineage: Eukaryota > Metazoa > Chordata > Actinopteri > Chaetodontiformes > Chaetodontidae > Chaetodon > Chaetodon trifascialis. The sequence goes on from NC_092073.1 coordinate 23,757,134, forward strand.
TATCTCAGTATTAGACTCAGTTGGCTTCCGCCAGAATGTACATGAACCGACTCACTGTTTTAACCACACCCTCGACCTTGTTCTGACATATGGCATTGAAATCGAAGACTTAATAGTCTCCTCACAGAATCCTCTTTTATCAGACCATCATTTAATAACTTTTGAATTCATATTACCAGACTACCAGCCAGTAGGCAAAAATTCTTATACCAGACTCCTGTCTGATAGTGCTGTAGCTAAATTTAAGGATATGATCCCATCAGTATTTAATTCAATGCCATGTCTCAATACAACAGAGGAGTCTTATGCTAACGTTAGTCCCTCCCAGATTGACTTCCTGGTTGATAGTGCTACAGGATCGTTGCGTATGACACTTGACTCTGTTGCTCCCCTAAAAAAGAAGAAAATTAAACATAGGAGGTCAGCTCCATGGTATACTCCTCAAACCCGCAAATTAAAGCAAACTTCACGGAAAATAGAAAGGAAATGGCGTTCTACCAATTTGGAAGAATTTCGGTCCGCCTGGCAAGACAGTCTTAAAATATACAGGAAAGCCCTCCGCAGTGCCAGGGCAGCCTATTACTCTGCACTAATAGAGGAAAATAAGAACAATCCCAGGTTTCTCTTCAGCACTGTAGCCAGGCTGACAGAGAGCCATAATTCTGTTGAACCATGTATTCCTTTAGCTCTGAACAGTAATGACTTCATGAGCTTCTTTAATGATAAAATTCTAACTATTAGAGACAGAATTCATCGACTCCTGCCGTTAACAGGTACTGTTTTGTCTTCAAACGCAGAAATCGTAGAAACTGTTACTCAGTCTGTCGCAGTTTTAGACTGTTTTACTCCTGTTGACCTTCACCAACTAATTTCAATAATTTCATCATCAAAATCATCTACCTGTATTTTAGATCCTATCCCGACTAAGCTGTTTAAAGAAGTATTACCTCTAATTGACTCTTCAGTTTTAGACATGATCAATCTCTCTTTATCAACAGGCTACGTACCACAGTCCTTTAAAGTAGCTGTGATAAAACCGCTACTGAAAAAGCCTACTCTTGATCCAGGGGTTTTAGCCAACTATAGACCGATATCCAACCTTCCCTTTCTCTCAAAAACTCTTGAGAAAGCAGTTGCCAATCAGCTGTGTGACTTTCTAAACAATAATAGTTTATTCGAGGATTTCCAGTCAGGATTTAGAGTGCATCATAGCACAGAGACAGCACTGGTTAAAGTTACAAATGACCTTCTAATTGCATCTGATAAAGGATTTGTCTCTGTACTAGTCTTACTGGATCTTAGTGCTGCATTTGACACCATTGACCATGGCATCCTATTGCAGACACTGGAACATTTCATTGGCATTAAGGGAACTGCGCTAAGCTGGTTTAAATCCTACTTGTCAGATCGCTCTCAGTTTGTACGCGTTAATGACGACTCCTCTGTGCTCACTAAAGTCAGCTATGGAGTTCCGCAGGGTTCTGTGCTTGGACCAATTCTATTCACCTTATATATGCTTCCTTTAGGTAAGATTATCAGGAAGCACTCAATAAATTTTCATTGCTATGCAGATGATACCCAGCTATATTTATCAATGAAACCGGAAGAAACCAGTCAGTTAACTAGACTACAAGCATGTCTTCATGACATAAAGACCTGGATGACCTGCAATTTTCTGATGCTAATTTCGGACAAAACTGAAGTTATAGTATTCGGCCCTAAACATCTTAGAAGGTCACTTTCTGATGACATAGCAGTTATGGATGGCATTGCGCTGGCCTCCAGCACCACTGTAAAGAATCTGGGAGTTATCTTTGACCAAGACATGTCCTTTCACTCCCATGTAAAACAAATTTCAAGGACTGCCTTTTTTCACCTACGTAATATCGCAAAAATCAGGCATATTTTGTCTCAAAATGATGCAGAAAAACTAGTCCATGCATTCGTAACTTCCAGGCTGGATTATTGCAATTCTTTACTATCAGGCTGCCCAAATTCGTTGCTGAATATTCTCCAGTTGCTCCAGAACGCTGCAGCACGTGTTCTGACAAAAACCAGGAAGCGAGATCATATTTCTCCAATACTCGCCACTTTGCACTGGCTCCCTGTAAAGTTTAGAATAGAGTTTAAAATTCTCCTCCTTACTTACAAAGCCATAAATGGCCAGGCACCTTCTTATCTTAAAGAGCTCATAGTACCTTATTGCCCTACTCGAACACTGCGTTCCCAGAATGCATTTCTACTTATGGTTCCTAAAGTCTCAAAAAGCAGAACAGGAGTCAGAGCATTTAGCTATCAAGCTCCTCTCCTGTGGAACCATCTTCCAGTCTTTGTCCGGGAGGCAGACACTGTCTCTACATTTAAGAGTAGGCTTAAAACTTTCCTTTTTGATAAAGCTTATAGTTAGGGCTGGCTCAGGCTGGTCCTGGACCAGCCCCTAGTTATGCTGCTATAGGATTAGACTGTCGGGGGACATCCAAAGATACACAGAGCTCCTCCGTCCTTCTGTCCCTCTCCATCCGCACGCTCTCATGTCCTACCACGGCGTGTTACTAACTTAGCTCCTTCCCCGGAGTCTCTGTGCTTTGTCGTCTTGCAGGTTCCCATGGACAGTGGCTGAATCTGGATTGTGGATTTCAGCTGCGTCTCCTGCCTTGGCCCTGCCTGACATCCACTGCAACTGCTACTGCTGTTATTACATCCACTGTCACTGTTACTGTGACTGCATGTCTGTCTCTCTGTCTCTGTCTCTCTGTCTCTGTCTCTCTCTCTCTGACTGCTTTTCTTTCTGTCTGTCTGTCTGTCTGTCTGTCTCTCTGTCTGTCTGTCTGTCTGTCTGTCTGTCTGTCTGTCTGTCTGTCTGTCTGTCTCACTCTCTCTCTCTTGCTCTTCCTCTCTCACCCAACCGGTGGAGGCAGATGGCCGCCCACCCAGAGTCTGGTTCTGCTCGAGGTTTCTGCCTGTTAAAAGGAAGTTTTTCCTCGCCACTGTCGCCAAGTGCTTGCTCATGGGGGAATTGTTGGTTTCTTTGTAGATAAAAGAGCTTGGTCTGTACCAGCTCTATATGGAAAGTGTCCTGAGACAACTTCTGTTGTGATTTGGCGCTATACAAATAAAATTGAATTGAATTGAAATTAATCTCCACATCTCTGATCACCTGACAATGATCGTGGACATAAACCTCCCATGCCCAAGGAAAAACAGAAGGCTCTGCCCCCCCCCATATCATCTGACAACTGACCTCATCGATTACTACAAACACACCCTCTCCTCCTTTCTAAATCAGTTAGCTCCCCTTAAATCCAAAACAGTCCCATTCACCCACTCTGCTCCCCGATACACCCCTGAACTTCACCATATGAAACCCCGTAAACGACAGCTGGAAAGACTACAAGAAAACACACCTCACAGTTCGCCTTCAAGCCTACACCGACTTCTTCCAAGAATACAAGGATGCCCTGAAATCTGCCCGGTCCACCTACTACTCTCACCTACCTCACCAAGGCTCTCTTCTGCACCATCAACCCCCGAAAACATCTCCAACTCATTCACAACTGACCATTACAACTCCTTTCTCTCCTTTTTCCAAACTAAAACTGATTCCATCCACAGCAGCTTATCCACCTCACCTGCCCCTCCTTCCTCCCCCTCTCCTCCCCCCATTCCTCTTAACATTCCCCCTCTGGTTCATTTCTCCCCTGTCTCCCCCCTGGAACTGTCCAAATACATGACCAGAACAAATAATTCTGCCTGGACCCCATCCCATCCAGTCTTCTCAACAACTGCCATCCTGTCACCCCCCCCCCCAGTCACCAAATCATCAACACCTCTGTCAGTACTGGCTCTGCCCCTCTACCTCTCAAACCTGCCTCTGTTTACACCCATCCTCAAGAAACCTGGACTTGATCCACGCTCCCCCCAATAATCTCCTTGCAGCCTCCCCTTCTCATCAAAAACTCTAGGACGTGTTGTTGCTGTCCAGTTAAAAACCCATCTCACCTCCAATAACCTCTACGAAACTTTTCAGGCTGGATTCTGCACCAAACACAGCACAGAAACAGCTCTTCTCAGAGTCACAGTGATCTCCTCCTGTCCTCAGATTCTGGACACCTCAGTATCCTCATCCTCCTCGACCTCTCTGCAGCCTTTGACACCATCAACCACTCCATCCTCCTCTCCCATCTCCAGTGCCCTCACCTGGTTTAAGCCTTATCTCACCAACAGACAACAATTCATCAAGATCAATAACTGCACCTCCTCCACCGCCCCCCAGTCCCATGGTGTCCTGCAAGGTTTGGTGCTTGGTCCTCTCCTCTTCATCCTCTACCTCCTCCCCCTTGGCGACATCATCCACCGCCACAACCTTCAATTCCACTGTTACGCTGATGACATTCAACTTTACATCTCCACTAAAACCATCTCCACCCTAACCCACAGCACTCTCACCAACTGCCTGACCAAAATTAAACTCTGGATGCAAAAAAAAACTTTCTCAAACTTAACTGTGACAAATCGGAGCTCATCATAATTGGCCCCAAATCCCTCACAAAGTCCCCCCACCTCTCCACCACCATCAAAAACAACACCCTGTCTCCCTCCTCTCACACCCGCAACCTTGGTGTGATATTCGACACAAACTTCACATTTGAACCCCACATTAACTACATAACCAAAACTGCATCTTCCACCTCCACAACATTGCCCGCCTCCGCCCATCTCTCTCTTTTTCATTCGCCGAAACCTTAATTCACACCTTTGTCACTTCCTGTCCAGACTACTGTACCAGCATTCTCTTTGGTTCCAACTCCAAAGCTCTAAATAAACTCCAGTACATCCAAAACTCTGCTGCCCGACTCCTCACTGAAACCCGCTCTCACAACCACATCACCCCCGTCCTCCAGACCCTCCACTGGCCCCCCATCCCTCACCACATTAAAAAAAAACTGCTCCTCCTCACCTTTCACAACCTCGCCCCCACCTACCTCACTGACCTGCTCCACCCATACAATCCCCTCCGTAACCTCCGCTCAGCAGATGCCAACCTCCTTTCGACGCCTCTCAGGACCAAGTGCTGGAGCTGGGGGGACAGAGCCTTCTCAGCTGCCGGCCCCCCACTCTGGAACTCACTCCCCAAATCCCTCCATGACTGTACTGACCTCTTCACATTCAAATCACTCCTCAAGACCCACCTCTTTGGATCAGCTTTAATGTTTGAATTGTTTGGATGTTTTCTTTTTGTTTGTTTGTTTGCTCTTTTTGTTTTTGTCTTGTTTCTTCTTCTCTGCTTTGCTTTTATTGATTGTGTTTTAACTATCCTGTATGGTCCTATTTTTATCTGACCCTTCTCCTCTAAAGCGTCTTTGAGCATTGTTAAAAGCCTCCAAATAAATGTCATGAGTTGTAGAAGGTGACAGTTTGAAGATGTGTGGATGGACAGTCTTACTTTGGACAGTGCAGGTCTGACTGACTGTCTGCAGTCCACATCTTGTTCTGGGTCTTTTTCCACACTGGGGACAGCAGGAGTCTCCAGATGAAGCAGACTGGTCCCAGTATGAGGTGATGCACTGTCTGCAGAACCAGTGTCCACAGCTGGTAGAGACTGGATCCTTCAGGACGTCCTGACACAAAGCACAGCAGGACGGCGTCTCCTCCACACAAACATGACTCCTCTTCTTCTCTCTGTAAAGACATTTCTTTGTAACTTCAACCATTTGTTGCTTGTTGTTGAAAAATATCCAGATTTGTCCGACAGTCGAGCAGCTCAGACGCTCACAGAGAACAGTGAAAGTGTTCTTACTTTTCTGTTTGAATTCAGCCTTCAGACTGTCATGAAAATGATTGTTCCTTTGATTTCAACTCTCCTGCTTTCAGAAACGTTCACAAACTGTCTGTCTGTCTGTCTGTCTGTCTGTCTGTCTGTCTGTCTGCCTGCCTGTCTGTCTGCCTGTCTGCCTGTCTGTCTGTCTGCCTGTCTGTCTGCCTGTCTGTCTGTCTGTCTGTCTGTCTGTCTGTCAGCCTGTCTGTCTGTCTGTCAGCCTGTCTGTCTGTCTGTCAGCCTGTCTGTCTGTCTGTCTGTCTGTCTGTCTGCCTGTCAGCCTGTCTGTCTGTCTGTCTGTCTGCCTGCCTGCCTGCCTGCCTGTCTGTCTGTCTGTCTGTCTGTCTGTCTGTCTGTCTGCCTGTCTGTCTGTCAGCCTGTCTGTCTGTCTGTCTGTCTGTCTGTCTGTCTGTCAGCCTGTCTGTCTGTCAGCCTGTCTGTCTGCCTGCCTGCCTGTCTGTCTGTCTGTCTGTCTGTCTGTCTGTCAGCCTGTCTGTCTGTCTGTCTGTCTGTCTGTCTGTCTGTCTGTCTGTCTGTCTGTCTGTCTGTCTGTCTGTCTGTCAGCCTCTCAGCCTGTCTGTCTGTCTGTCAGCCTGTCTGTCAGCCTGTCAGCCTGTCTGTCTGTCTGTCAGCCTGTCTGTCTGTCTGTCTGTCTGTCAGCCTGTCTGTCTGTCTGTCTGTCTGTCTGTCTGTCTGTCTGTCTGTCTGTCTGTCAGCCTGTCTGTCTGTCTGTCTGTCTGTCTGTCTGTCAGCCTGTCTGTCTGTCTGTCTGTCAGCCTGTCTGTCTGTCTGTCTGCCTGTCAGCCTGTCTGTCTGTCTGTCTGTCTGTCTGTCTGTCTGTCTGTCTGCCTGTCTGTCTGCCTGTCTGTCTCTCTGTCTGTCTGTCTGTCTGTCTGTCATTAATACAAACTCAACGCTTCCTGCAGCGACTTCACAGTAAAATCCTTCCATCAAAGAGAGCTGATCATGTCCTTTACTGTTTCACACTCACTTTGGCAGCTTAACTTGGGTCAGTTCACTTTAAACTGACATTACAAGTCTTCCTTTCTCATGCACGGATCACTTTAACACAAGGACTGTCCACGGATGTTTGTTCTTCACCTTTACCAACAATATATGATGGAGAGAAGCTGAACTCAAAGGTTCACTTACTGATGACTCAAAGTGTTCATCAAGGTGAGCAAAGCTCTTCTACAAATGACTTTTTACCACATGATGGACAATTATGACACCAACTGATTCCAGATGCATCTGCTCACAACAGCTGATCTGACCAAGAGTCAAAGCAACGAAATGTTCTGAGGACAATTATGAGGAAGTTCATTTCACATGTGAAGCAGATTCTTTCACACTCTGAATCGTTTAAATGTTTACAGCAACTTCAACGTGAGGCCAAAAATGTCTGAACATCTTCTCCAAGTAGAAACGTTGAAATGGAGCTTCAAGAGTTTTGCTGAAGAAATAAAATCAGGTCGATCTCAGTTTGAAACACGATCTGCAGGAAGAGTTCTGCATCACCAACATGAATCTTGTAGCAGAGTATTTTGTCTTCATCCTCAATGCATCATCTTCCATCAGGTCAGTTTACAGTAAAAACAGGGTCTTACTTTGAGTCTGAGGGTCCAGGTTCATCACTGAAAGCTGGAGGAAGACCTTTGGACCGGTCGCTCTTCATGGACAGACAGCTGGACAGTGGACACTCTGCTCTCTGTCTGCTGTCCTCAGCTCTGCAAACACCAACATGTTTTTCTTTGTGTCACATGAATCCTTGATCAATTCTCTGATGAAAGCCATTTCTGAAGCTCTAAACACACAAACTGCTGCTGCTGTCCATAATGAGGAGCTGTGAAGTCTGTATCAGTCCTCTTAGATTAGATTACAGCTTTTCTAGGTGACTGACAGCTGTCACAGCTGCTAAGATGAAGATGCCACCAATCATTTCTCTTCATGTCACAACAAGTTGGTTCAATTTAGGCTGCAAAGACATTTTAGTCACATTTTTAATCTAAAAACACAAAATCAAAACAATGAAAACATGAAATCAGCAGAAGAAACTGAAAGTGAGTCGCAGAAATGAGTTAATAGCAGTTTTCTTACTTTGAGTCTGAGGGTCCAGGTTCATTACTGAAAGCTGGAGGATAATCTTTGGACCGGTCGCTCTTCAGAGACAGACAGCTGGACACTGGACACTCTGCTCTGTCCTCCTCTTCCTCCACACAAACACTCATCTTCTGGTCTGAAGTCAGTCTGAGAGGTGAAACAGTGACACTGACGGTGAGCTCAGAACACAAGAAGCAACAAACAAGTGAGTTCAAGACAAAGGGTGCTTTTCATTATATTTAATTGTGCCTCCTCGTCTCCTCTCCCCTTCGTCGACCCGGAAGTCGTTTCCCCTCCGCCATGATGAAGGATCTTCCAATTGCTTAAATGCACCTGAAGGAGACGAGGAGCGAGGAGAGAGGAGGCTTCTGAAGGAGATCAGAGTGAGGATACACCGGTGTATCCTACGAAGTCTTTATTATTTAAGGGGCGTGTCGTATGTGGCACACGTTTGAATCATGGCGGGAGCAGGTCTTCACAAATGTAATCTTGATTCTTGCTTCAACTGTGTCCTTTTAACAACTGTCTCTGTCACCAAGAAATGAATGAAAATTCTTGGTATATTACGGTTTTTTAAAGCGAGGCTACAAGGCTGTTGGTTTAATCTACCGCACAGCCGTCCTCTGTTACGCCTCTAACGGCATTTAATTGAAACCTCATCAATAGCAATCAGGAGTAGAACAGTCGACTGCAGATCTGACCATAATATCACGTTTTACAGCTTTTACAGCTGTGCAAACGTCATCAGTCAGTGACGTCGCTTCGGACTGACGCTGCGGAGCGAGGATTTTTCATTTCGGAGTTTCGTCTCCTTCGTCCTCACGTCCCTTCCTCGCATCCCTCTTTCATGTCCTCGCTGGGCGGAGCTAAGACGCAAGGAGAGGAAGCGAGTGGAGGAGACGAGGAGACCAATTTACCCAATGAAAAGCACCCCATGAAACGGCTCAGGAGCAGGAAGTGATGTCACTGCCATAAACAATCCTCAGGTTGACGCCCACAACATCTCTGCTGCAGGACGCAGACATTCAGCTGGAGTTTACTAAACGTGGCAGAGGGTGAGGACGGAGAGGGACTGATCCTGAGGGAGTCCACATGTTTATTCTTTGTCTGCAGAGGTTTCACTTATTAAACTCTGAGTGAACACTGACAGTACAAGTCTAAACTGAGCACAAACCAGTTCAACCAGTTCAACACACAATCTCTAGCACACACACACTTGCACTCGCTCGCTTGCTCGCGCACACGCACGCACACACACACACACACACACACACACACACACACACACACACACACACACACACACACACACACACACACACACACACACACACACACACACACAGTTTACAATATAGTAAATCCAGCCATAAGTTCACGAGGGGCCCGTTGCACAAAACTAGGATAAGGGATTCAGCCGGGATATGTTGGTGATCCTGGCTCAACTTATCTGTGATCCAGTTGCACAAAAGCAGGATAGCGGAAAGTGGGAAATGTTATGGGATGAGTTACCATGGAGATTTATTGTGTGGAGCTTCGCCTGCTCCAGACCAGGCGAAGCTCCAGGATCTATTGAATCTCATCCCTTATCTCAGTCAGCATCATCACAAACAGAAACCAGCAGTTATTCCACTGAGCACTACACACTGTTATCACATCCAACCTGATCCACGTCATCATTTACACATTAACACAAAACATGAGCAGCATTCATTTCAGTTTGAAGTCATTTCATTCATTTCAATCATTGTAGATCAATGATGATTTTAGATGATGTTGCAACCATCAGATAGACAGTTTCCCATAGACTATATATAAAATACACATCCAATATAAATATAAATACACATCAAAGAGTAACATGATGTTCCTTTATTGAATCAGGATAAATCAAAGCATCAGTTCTTTCCAAACTGAAGTCACACAGTGACTCTACAAGATAGAAAGCACACAATCAAAGCATATTATACAACACAAGAATAAATACACATTCAAAGGTCTGTATATAACACACCCCACATGTCTGCACACTGAAACAAATGCAGGACAAATCCGTACACAACAAATGAACAGACAGATGAATGGATGCAGGAGCCTGCAAGCTTGTGTACAGCACAAACACAAGAGGCCAAATCAATCTGACTTGATAAGATAAGATCAACTTTATTTATTGCATTTACTAACACAGGGCTGCAAAGTCAGTGGGTTTATATCCACAGAAATACATCACAATACAGCAACATGGTGCATGACAGACTTGTAAAAGTTGCTGGATTTGAACCTGCATGCTGAAAGAACACTGATTACAGGACAGGAGCTCTAACCACTGCTCCACTTCATTCCCCAGTGGATAAACCAGTCGTAATCAACAATGACATAGAAGCATTAACCACAAAAAGAAATAAATAAACAATGCATGGAAGAGTAAATTAAAATAACGACAAAGTTAATTTATGGGATATTTTCCTGCCTATCACCCAAAATATTAACCTACAAGAAACTACAAGGTAAGTTAGGACAAACTTTGCCACAAAGGAGATCTGTGCTCAACTGATTTGGTCTGCTTGTCTTGATCAGCGATTGGGCCCAGACACTTCAAATTCAGAGGCTGAGAGAAAAGAAGGGTGGAGATTATTATCATACTAGAAAAACGCGCGTATTTTACGCGCGTTTTGATGCACAAAACGGCGTTTCTTAGGCGCGTTCATGGAGGACTGCAAAAAGTAAAATCTGGCGTTTTCTGAAAAAACGGCGTTTTTTTCAGATTTTACGGCGTTTTTTTTTTTTTTTTACCCCGTAATGAAGTTGAAACGTGACTGAATGTGGCGTATTTCTGACAGGAACGGCTTGCCATAGACTTCACTCTAACATGTCTGTCCTCTACAGTCCACAGCAGAAAACTGACTCACACTTTAACAGTAAACTCATGAAAATGTTGGACTGACACTCACCTGCCTCAGACTTCAGCTCTGCTCCTCTTCCTGCTCTCCTGGGTCACATGATCAGTGTTCTTCTTTCAGGTTTTATGTCAGCTGGCGTCACGATGTTGCATTACTGCCATCTTCTGGTTTTACTCTCCATCTTGATCCATTGACAGGAGATGTTGGTTATCCCTAGAGCTGTCTGTGCTGTCCAGCTGTCCTTAGAAGACAGAATGTCCATTTCTTCCCTTGCTCTTTGTCCCCACACTCTAACATACTCTTAATGTTGTCCTCCACCCGCCCTGTTTTCCCAACTACTGTGGAAACGTGTGTGTGTGTGTGTGTGTGTGTGTGTGTGTGTGTGTGTGTGTGTGTGTGTTCAGGAGCGTCCCTCTTGGCTTGAACAGACTGGATTCAGTGACTTTTGTCGAAAATGTCGTTTTAGTAACTCCGTGTTCTCTGCTGGCTGACGGCCTCGGAGCTGCCTCGCGGTCACGTTTAACACCTGAACCTCCTTCAGTCACGTTCAGGCTGCAGACACTGACCCAAATCACACTCTGTGTTTTCTCATGGACTCAGATCTGTTTTGTCTCCACTGTGTGAACAGCTCAAATCACACGGAAACTGATCAGACGCAGGCCTGTTTTTAGGGGCGCGGCCTCAGTCAGTCCGACTTTGACGACACACACTCACCTGAACTCGGCGTCCTGTCGCGAGACTCTGGTGGACAGATGTTAAAGGTCGACTTTGACATCCTGACGCCTGAAATCTGTTTCCGTGAAGCCTTTCACGTCACGATCTCACCACTCCAGGCTCCGATCAGGCGTAGTCATCGCATAATTAATCATCTTTTCTGGAGTATCATAAAGTATTAACTGTGAAGTACGTCAACAAATACTTTGTCCTCCATTCTTCATGAAATGATCCCAACAGAGACACTTTAAACAGACTCGTTCAATCATTCAAGAGCAATGAACGCGTCCACGGGACAGCATCCTCCTCACTGTCAGCCGTCCGGGCAGTCAGGACCGTGACTGAACCACGACAGACGATCATCATCGTCGTCATCTTCATCATCAGTGTCAATAAAGACAGAGCAGAGCTTTAGCCAAACAACAGAAGGCAGCTTTAATGAGAACAACCATAAAAACAGAAATGCTTCTTCTTCTCTTACATATAAAAAGTGTTTTTGTTTTTAATATAGAGGAGTAGTTCCATGGGGGGTGGGGGTGGGGGTGGGGGTGGGGTGAGGGCTTCACCTGCATCTATTGTCGCCTAAATAAATCCTTGAAAATCATTTTTAACTGATGACACAATCCCAACACCCACAGAATCAACATGGCAGTTAATTAATAAGAAGAATTCCTTTCATGATAGACAGATTTGTTTGTCCATGCATTGTTTTCCGTTGTTGTCTGAATGTTCTGCTCTCGTGTTTGACCGATGAGTCACATCGAGGTTGTCCGCAACACAAATTAAAGATGGTACTGAAGCCCATTTGAAAACCTGCTAATTTAACGAGCCACCGTACAGACGTGGAAGACCCAGCTGAACAGTAATTCACTTGAAGGTAGGTATGAACTTTCAGAACTGCCCATGTCTGCTCTCTGCTGTGCTTTCATGGAGCAAGAAGCTCTAAAATAGATTAAAATACACAAAGCAGTGAACTTCCTCCCAGCTCTCTGCTGAAAATCGACTGATCACAGCTCAGTTTGAAAACATCCGCTGAGCTCACACGAGTCTCGCCTCAAAGAGTCGCTCTGAGAAGCTGAAACATGCTTAGAGGGTGAATCGCTGCTTATTCTGACGGCGCTTAACGACTACAACTCCCATGATGCTTTGGTGTGTGTTTGTTTAAAAGCGTTCCATGTGCGTGTTAGCATTAAATCTGCAGATTTTTGAACAGAGTTTGGTTGAACTTCAGTAAACAGAATATGTCAGGACTGACGTGGAGGCTGAGACTTCAGAATCGCCCTCTCCTGCCTGCCGTCAGGTGATGGGGTCGCTGGGGGGTGGGACAGACTTTCTGGAAGCTACATCATAGAGCAGGGCGTCCGCCCCTGCGGCTGACCTGCCTCCATCTTCTCCACCTCCAGGATCATCCTCCTGAACACCTCCACCGCTGTCTGAACACACCAGAGGAGGCAGAATCAGTGCGGAGGCTCATTAACTTTGACTGGCTTCACTTTTCAAGCAACTATTTCCAGTTTGACTTAAACTTTCAGTTTCAAAACCAAAGAAAAATATCAGAATCAGCCTGAAAACTGAAAAACAAATGTTCTTCTGGGAAAATCAGCTGATTTTTTTTGTTCTCCTGTTTCCGTCTCCGTCCTCACCTGGTTTTCTTTGGCTGAAGACTCGAGGAAGGCGGCGTTCCACGACTCGGCCAGAGCTTTCCCCTCCTCGAAACTGATCACTCTGCACAACGACAGCAAACAGCAGCTCTGCACTGATGTCACACATTCACACACTGTACAGCAGGCGTCAGCCAATGAAAAACCAGCCTGACGTTCGGTCAGGGTCAGTTAATGATGATTCGTTCTTACTGTTTCATTCTCTAAAAGTCTTTTTTGCTGTTTTGGGGGGTGTACCTTCAGCTCTTTCTGTCTGTGATGCACTTTGGAACAAAGTTTTTCTGATTTACTGACGTCCAACAGATGAAAGCAGACGAGAACACGGAGCGTCAGATTTTCACGCCGTGTCCTGATCCAGACGCCTCACATCAGTCTGATCCCTGATCAGGTCTTCTGCTGAGCGGTCTGTGTGTCACAGAGTATCAGGTCGTGACCTTTTCTTCCTCTCTTCCTTCTTATTTGTTCTTCACGTCCGCGTTTACTCGTTTTTTGTCCGTTTCTTCCTGCTTTCTCTTCTTCTTCTCTTTCGCTCTCATCACTTCCTAAGCTGTGAAAGCCTTTTCTCACTGCTCTGATTGGACCAGAGAAGCCTGCACACACACACACACACACACACACACACACACACACACACACACACACACACACACACGCACACACGCACACACACCACACACACACAGACTGCAGCAGTGTCCATTCACTGAAGGCTAACACTGACGCTCGAATGACTGAATGTGTGCGTGTGTGTGTGTGTGTGTGTGTGTTTGAACCACATCACCTTTGTCCTGTGAAAACAGTCTGACACACGTGCTGCAGTCCAGTCAACATTATGTTTCCGTTGCTCAGGTGAGGTTCAGGTGAGGTTCAGGTGAGGTTCAGGTGATGTTCAGGTGAGGTTCAGGTGATGTTCAGGTGAGGTTCAGGTGATGTTCAGGTGATGTTCAGGTGATGTTCAGGTGATGTTCAGGTGAGGTTCAGGTGATGTTCAGGTGAGGTTCAGGTGAGGTTCAGGTGAGGTTCAGGTGAGGTTCAGGTGATGTTCAGGTGAGGTTCAGGTGATGTTCAGGTGAGGTTCAGGTGATGTTCAGGTGAGGTTCAGGTGATGTTCAGGTGAGGTTCAGGTGAGGTTCAGGTGATGTTCAGGTGAGGTTCAGGTGAGGTTCAGGTGATGTTCAGGTGACGTGATGTCTCTAAACTTCTCATTTGTGTTTCATCCTGTGGGGACCATGAATCTGAACAAAGCCTTCTAATCTGATCAACTGACCGACGTGAGCATCCATGTCAGCAGCTTAACTACGTGTGTGTGTGTGTGTGTGTGTGTGTGTGTGTGTGTGTGTGTGTGTGTGTGTGTGTGTGTGTGATAAAATGTCTCACCTCTCCATGTGCAAGTCTTTCTTGTTCCCAGTCAAAATAATTGGCACCCTGGAGAGAAACAAAGAGAAGCGTTTCCCTCACAGAACACAACTTTGCTGTTTGTATGTTCATGTTTACGATGCTAACAGAAGCTGCTAACGACTAATTCAGCAACATCCTCGGCATTGTGGGAACTGTTGTCCCAAAATCCATTCATATGACTTCTCTCCTATTGCACAAAACTGACTCTGCAGTCACACATCTGTCACACACCTGAACGCTGCTTCAGTTCAGCATCTGTAAATCCGCGTACAAATTCTGGTTGTTCATTTGACATCTGTGTGTGTGTGTGTGTGTGTGTGTGTGTGTGTACATACTGGACGTTTCCCACCATGTCCAGCAGCTTCTCATGGATAACTCTGACCACTTCGAAACTACACAGAGACACAACAACAACACACTGAATGACTGTCACCATATATGGTCAATGGGAACGAGCAGTTAATCACCATGGCAACAGTGTTAATGAGCTGTTCCTTCGCAGAGCTCGTTAAACATGTCGGCTGTTTCCTCTGAAGTCAATTAACTCGTCAACCAGACAGAGAGAGAAGAGAAGAAAGAGAAGGTGGCACGGCTGAAAAAAGTGGAATATGAAACATTAAAACCAGCAAATTTCCCAGAATTCCACCAAATTCACTGGTTTCATAGAAAGAATAATCAGAAAGAGGCTGTGAAGAATTTATAGATGGCAGCTAAAAGTCAGAGGAGAAAGAGCAAGAAACAGAATAGACAAGAGAAAATCAGCAGACGAAGGAAGAGAATCAAAAAGAGGGATTAAAAGAATAAATGGAGAAAAATGAAAGAGAGAAGGAGTGTGCCCACCTTTTATACGACGTTACAGAGTAGATGAGGATGTAACCGTCGACATCGATGGTGTAACTCTGAGGGAAGATGGAGTATTCGTCCTACAGCGTGCACACACACACACACACACACACACACACACACACACACACACACACACACAAACACGTTTTAAGATAAGGTAAGATAAGATAAGACAGAAGGCTAAATGTGTGTTTTAATACACCATGACTTGACGGTCACACGTGAAGCTGTGGCTGCTCTGCTCTTCACATACAAATAAAAACACTTTGCACCTGAAGATGAGCTCACCTGACCGGCCGTGTCCACCAGCTGCAGGTTGTATTCCTGACCGTTCACCGTCATCGTCTTAGTAAACGCTGAGAGACACACAGGCAGCACGTTAGCGCTGTGGAGAGGAAGGAGAGCGTCCACGAGCAAGAAACAGACGAAGAAGAAGAAGGGGGAGGAGAAGAAGAAGAAGAGGACGAAGAAGAAGAAGCAGCAAGAAAACCTCATCCAGAGGCCCACTGACACAGGTGTGGTTAGTTCACTGTCCCTAAGATGAGCAGGACAGTCCGGCGTCTGTGGGTAGTTCAGGGTCTGTGGTTAGTTCAGGGTCTGTGGTTAGTTTAGTGTCTGTGGTTAGTTCAGTGTCTGTGGTTAGTTCAGTGTCTGTGGTTAGTTCAGGGTCTGTGGTTAGTTCAGGGTCTGTGGTTAGTTCAGTGTCTGTGGTTAGTTCAGGGTCTGTGGTTAGTTCAGTGTCTGTGGTTAGTTCAGTGTCTGTGGTTAGTTCAGGGTCTGTGAAAAGCTGGACAGACAACATTTAATGTTGTAAAAGACGTTCCAGCTCAGTTTTATAAAGGTGCGGTAAATAACACAACCTTCAATAACACACACAAGCACACACACGCACACATGCACACACACACACTTACTGTTCTCTATAGTGGGATCATAAGAGTCGACAAACTGTCCCTCCACAAACTGGATGGTGAGAGAAGACTTCCCTGGAAGCACACACACACACACACACACACACACACACACACACACACACACACACACACACACACACACACACACACAGAGTTAACTCATCAGTAGTATTAATGGACAACACAAACGCAGACACTTTTCTTCTTTCTGTGTTTAACTGGCTGTTTAACAGCAGATCCTGGTCCTCGAGTCCAGCAGACATCTTCAAGCGTCCGTCTCTGAGACGTCTGGGACAAACCTATTCTGTCAGTAACCTGTGAAGGTGTGCTCCAGGTGAAACACAGGGAGCCTGCCTGGATTGTCAGCCATGATGCTCTCAGCTGCAGCATCAGGACCACACCTGCCCTATGATCTGATTGGCTGTCAGCTGACCAATCCCAGCTCGTACATGGTTCTGGGCGTGCGGACGGAAGCTGGCTGTGAGTTTGGCTGCTCATCTCTTCAGACCTCTTCTTTCAGAGCAGGGTTAGGGTCTGTGAAGACAGAGGCAGCTGTCCTCTGGGTGCACGTTGTGTTTGTGGTGTCCTGTGGACCGATGAGAGGAAGGACAGTCCAGAAATTCCCGGAGAACATGCTTCACGTCAACTAATAGTAGATGCGTGGCTTCAGATGGGCACGCGCCACAGTCCCACCCCGCCTGATGCGGTTATTTACGGCCGGACAGAGCATGACCAGGACTTACCCACCGATCTGTAACCCAGCACGGCAATTTTCCGGGATTTTGGCTGCGGCATGGTCTTATTTCAGGCATCCAGACAGGCGGACAGAGCATCAGAGCTCCTGCATCATCTCTACCCGGAGCAGCTCGGACTCACCGCATTATTAATGAGCGCTCAACGCTGATTGGCTACGCACACGCTCGGAGGCGGGTATTCGGCGTGAGCGTGCGATCCCATTTGTTTAAAAAGGACGCACCCGCTGACAGTCGATCTAGAAGCCCTCGTGCATTCGACAAATGAGATTGAACGACGTGTACTTTGAGCCAATAGAAGAGCAGAGTGCACCAGAGTGGGCGGGAGCAGCGGTGGAAGCAGCAGCTGCTCTGCTCATTTACGGCAGATGACGAGCTGCAGCCTCCCCAAGGTTCAGTGATTGATATGTCCGTGATCAGATCATTTAACGGCGCGATATTCGTTGGAGAGGTTACCGAGAATAAAGGCTCCAATAAAAACATGAAGATTTACAAACAGGATGTAACTTCACGGAGAAAAAAGGCAGAACATGTGACTAGGTGGGTCTGAGTAACAAAGTTAAACACGTTTCCTGTTAAATTGTCGTC
Organism: Chaetodon trifascialis; assembly: GCF_039877785.1. NCBI lineage: Eukaryota > Metazoa > Chordata > Actinopteri > Chaetodontiformes > Chaetodontidae > Chaetodon > Chaetodon trifascialis. The sequence goes on from NC_092073.1 coordinate 23,774,822, forward strand.
AAATAAATCAACAGAAGACTTTGCAGACATAAAGAGTTGATTCTGAATTCTAAGGCCTGAAGGACAAAAAGGCGATCAACGCTAATTGTGTTTCTGATTATTTCTTATGCACCAGTGTTATATTTATACTCCCTTCTGATACTTTTTGTACATGTTTTTCTTGTAACTTTGCGTGTAAAATGGTCTGTACGGACAGTGTGGTGTTAATGTACACCAGTTCGCCAGCGATACTTTTTACTTGAAATGTCATGATCAGTGAATAATTTTGTGATCTTGCCTTTAGGTGGTTGATTATGATTATGATAAAACACAGGACAAAGACTTTTGGCAAATAAACATTAACTATGTTTTTACAAAAATAGTAAAATAATCTAACAAAAATATAAATATATCAAAATAAACAACACAACAGAAAATACTTGACATTGCACACAGAAAAACGTCATCTACAATCGGCTCTCATTTGGCTCTTTGCTCACAAGTCCTCCGAGAAAGTTTCCCTTTGGTTCAGTTCCCATGTTGAAAACAGATTTAACTGTGTTTGTTTAGGAACAGTAATGTTGACACGTTTCCCCTTTATTGCACTTCTCCTCTGACCTACTAACTGTCTGAACGGAGAGAGAGAGAGAGAGAGAGAGACAGAGAGAGAGAGAGAGACAGAGAGAGAGAGAGAGAGAGAGAGAGAGAGAGAGAGAGAGAGAGAGAGAGAGATTTGATTTTTGAAACTGACTTTATTTCATCAGTTTTTTTCATCAACACAACATTTGCAAAAAAATACAACCATCTTCAAAAACACTCACACACACACACACACACACACACAAAATAATTAAATAAGTAACAAAAAAAAAAAAAAAGAAAGCAAAACATAAATAAATATATAAAACAAATAACCAACTAAATAAAAAACTCAAAAGAATAAGTGAGTCACATCATCTCCTCAGAGAAGATCAGCTGGTTTTCTTTGACTGAACACAAAACGTCACCATGAGTCCATTTTAGGCTGAACTGATCCACATCTTTCATCACTCTGTAATAATTAAAGTCAATCGTTATTCTGGCCTTCACCATCCTGGTGAACAACAGCTTAACATCAACGTCTACTGAATCATCAATCTTTTTCTTCCTGCTGACGTAAATGGACATCTTTGATTGTCTCAAGATGAAATTCATCAGTTGACATTTGTGTTTCTCAGACTTTTTGTACTTAAAACCCAGAATGAAGCTCTGCTTGGAGAAAACTTCTCCCAACTTTCTGAACAGGCTTTCTAACAGTTCAAACAGAGGCACAAGGCGAGGACACTCTGAGTAACAGTGGAACACTGTCTCTCTGCTGGGACAAAAAGGACACCTGTTACTCAGACCTGGATCAATGACACAGAGAAAAGCATTGACTGCCACGATCCCGTGTAAAATTCTCCACTGTAGATCTGCCACCTTCTTTGTCAGTGGAGCCTTGTATAAAACCCTCCAAGCCGGCTTGACGTCGTCTCCCAGGCCCAGGTGACCTCGCCAAGGTGTGTCAACCCAATCCTTCAGTTTACTTTTGTTAAGACATTTAACCATCATTTTGTACAGTTTTTTACCGTTTAGCTCCTCCAAGTTTAAAAAAGTTCGACATTTTTCATCTAAAAAAGCACCAGCACAATTTTCAAATCTGGGACGAACACATAGAGAAGGAAAAGGATCGTCTGTGTGAGGCACAATAAAACCTTCGCTGTATTCTCTCAGCAGCGTCCATTCATGTCCTGTCAGATGGTGTCTCCAGTGCTCCAGCAGCTTGCTGGTGATCCTCAAGGATCTCACCCCCAGGCCAGCTGCTAGAGCAGCTGCATTGTCCAGTGAAGGTCCAGCTATGGACACCACCGATCCAAGGGTCAGAATCCCTGCTCTGCAGCATAAGTCTGTGACGGCAGTCTCAGTGGTTCTGTCTATCTCCATCATTCTCCACACTGTGAAGACTCCACGGTAGAAAGGAGGCAAGGTCTGGAACTTCAGAGTCTTAAAATCCATGAGGAAAAGAGAATCCTGCAGTCCCAGATTGCCGAACTGCCTCAGCAGCACCCATGCCAGTGGTCGCCACACCAAGTCTTTTGGTCCAAACAGGAGTCTCTGGATGTGTTGAAGGCGGAAAGCAGCTCCTCTGCTGACCAGGTGTATCAGTCCTTGTCCCCCTTCTTCTTTTGGAAGGAACAGAACAGCCTGTGGAACCCAATGCAGCTTATCCCAAAAAAAATCAACAAGAATAGCTTGAATTTTTGACAGCAGGTTTGAAGGAGGATCCACACAGGCTAATCTGTGCCATAATGAGGAGGACACCAGATTATTTATCACGAGTGTCCTCCCTCTGTAGGACATGCTTGGCAAGAGCCATTCCCACCTTGTCAGACGACCCTTAATTTTCTCTAAAACGTTCTCCCAGTTCTTTTCTAAAAACGATTCTTCACCTAAAAACACTCCTAAATATTTTATCCCTCCTTTTTTCCAGGTCAGCCCTCCTGGTAGAGCTAGACTATCCAGCTGCTTCTTTCCACCCATCAATGCTTCGCTTTTTCCCCAGTTCACCTTCGCAGAGGAGATCTTGTTAAAATGTCGTTCTGATTATTACTAATCACAATGGCATCGTCAGCATAGGCCGAAAGTTTAACAGCTGAATCACAACCTGGAAAGCGAACACCAGTGAGCTCCTTTCTGAGCTTATGGAGAGGTTCAACAGCCAGTGTGTACAACATGCCGGAAAGAGAGCAGCCCTGCCGCACCCCCCTCTGCACACTAAAAGGCGCAGCCAAGCCACCATTTATTTTCAGTATACTCGCAATATCACGGTACAGTACCTGGATCTTGGCTATAAAACCTGAGCTGAACCCAAAAGCACTCAGTGTCTGCCACAGATACTGATGTTCAACCCGGTCAAAAGCCTTTTCTTGGTCTATGGAAATAAGACCAACATCAATACCCAATGAGCTAGAGACGTCCAAAACATGCCGAATGAGAGTGATGTTATCACTTATTAACCTGCCGGGCACACAGTAAGTTTGGTCAACATGGATGACCCCACTCATCACCTCTCTGAGTCTTGGAGAGGATTTTGTAGTCGCCACACAGCAGAGAGACAGGTCTCCAGTTCCTCAGCTCCTGCAGGTCACCCTTCTTTGGCAGCAAAGTGATCACTGCCCTCCTGCAGCTCAGCGGCAGTCGTCCTGTATTCAGACTGTCCTGAAAAACCTCCAACAGGTCTTCACCAACCACTGACCAGAACGATTTATAAAATTCTGCCAGTAGTCCGTCAATTCCGGGAGCTTTGCCGTTTGCGAGGCCCATGAGAGCAGTGTACAGCTCATTCATGGACAGCTCTGCATCCAACACTGCATTGCTGTCGGCCTCCACCTGAGGCAGTCCAGCATAAAATTCTCCAGCCAGCTCAACGTCCTCTACAAATTCGTTTTTAAAAAGTTCTTTGTAGAAGTTCGTGGCATATCTGCATAGCTCCGGAGTGTCTGTGATTGGAGATCCGCTACCGGATCGCAGAGAGTGGATGACCTTCCTCTGACCGTTCTTCCGCTCCAGACCAAAGAAGAAACGAGATGGGGCATCCACTTCAGAGGCGCTCATGAACCGTGACTGGATCAGAGCGCCCTGTGCTGTCAGGCCCAACAGGTTGGCTAAGGCAGCCTTTTTGGATTTAAGGGCTTCAATATGCCCTTGATTTCCCGTAGAATCAACTACATTCTGTAGTTCTACCACCTCAGTCTCCAGATCCTGAAGAGATCTGGTAATGTGCTTGGTGACATTGCGAGTATACTGTTGACAAAACTGTTTTATTTGACTCTTTCCGACATCCCACCACTGCTGCACTGAGGAAAAGGAGGATTTGTTCTCTCTGTGTAAAACCCATAAATACTCAAAAGCTTCTCTAAAAGATTTGTCATGTAAAAGCCCAGTATTAAAATGCCAATATGCACTGCGTACCTTCACATTTTGGATATAAAAGGAGCACTGAACAAGACAATGATCAGAAAGGCCAACAGGAACGATCCGACATGATTTAAAAATATTAAAATGATGTTTAAAACAGTAAAATCGATCAAGTCTGGCCAATGATAGTGAGTTGTCTCTGGAGTGACTCCAGGTGTACTGCCGGTCCGTCCTGTTAAAACCTCTCCAAACATCTTTCAGCTCGCAGGTTTCAATGAGACGCTTGAGTCTGGCAGATGAAGCAGGGTGAGGCTCCAGGTGATTCCTGTCTAGTTTGGTGTTTTCTGTGCAGTTAAAATCACCTCCCAGAAACAAGAACTCATCAGTGCAGTTGTGAAGAACATCAAATAAAACGTTTAAAAAACTCATTCTGTCAACGCTCCGAACTGGAGCATAAACAACAATAAAAACCATGTTGACATTTTCGTACTGTGCTTTTACTTTTAAAATGACCACACATGATCTCCTCCACCTCCACAGAACAGGGAGTGAAGCCCCTCAAGAACAGCAGCCCGACTCCACCACTGTTGGACAGTTTGTGGCTGAGAAAGACTTGTCCAGGCCACTCCTTCCTCCACTCCCTTTCATTCACAGTGTCACTGTGGGTCTCCTGCACAAACACCACATCTAGTTTTTTGATTTCAAACAGTTTGAACAGGGAAGCTCTTTTCGCAGCACTTCTGGCTCCATTGATGTTCTATGAACCAAGAGTTAAATCACACATGATGAAGGAAAAGACTGTCACAGCAACTAAAACACATACCAGCAGTATGTGGACAGACATCTTTGATTTATTCATCTTCTTCAATGAGCTGAGCTCTGATTCTGGTCACCATCTTCTTCAGCCGGTAAACCTCTTGCTCACTGAAGGCATCGCTTTCCTTCCTCAGCTGAGTCACAGACCTGACAAAACCTCTGAGATCTGGAAAAACCAGTTCAGGTTTAACTGCCCTTTGGCCTTTAGTTTCAACCAGGAACCTTTTAATTTTCTCTAGAGGATAGGACACTGTCTCGTCCTCCTGTGAGGGCGTCCATTCACATGCATCCTCATTATCAGACAGCTCCTCCATCGCTCTCTTGGTCTTAGCTCCACTCTGTCCTTTGTCACTGCTGTTCTTTCTTTTACCAGAATTATTAGAAGGACTTATTTCATCAGACAGGTCTGCCTCCATCAGCACCTCACTGATCACACTGTCAACGATCTGACTGCAGCTTCCTTTGTTTCTGTTCTCTTTCTTTTTATCTGCTTTCTCACTGGTCTGGACATTTCCTTTGTTTTCTATTGTGTTTCCATTCTCGGTTTCACCCTGCACATTCTGCTCCCTGTCCTGCACGTCTACCACTATCTCTTTTGTTTTCTCACAAGACCTTAGTTCGCCCAGCGAGTCTGACCCCCGGCCGCCCGCCATACCCGCGTCCCGCTCCGCGACCCGGTCGGCCACCGGAGCTGTGGCCCGCTCCGCCACTGGAGCCGTGGCCCGCTCCACGGGCGGCACTGCCGACGCGACGCGCTCCGCGGCCTCAGGGCAGGACCGCACCAAGTGTCCCTCAGCACCGCAACCAAAACATTTCATACTTTCTGAAGAAGCAAACACGACGTAGCCGAACCCTTCCACCTTAAAGCTGAAGGTTAGGTTCAGCTCCTTCGTGCTGTCCTTCAGGATCATGAAGACTTGTCTCCTGTGACAAACTACGTGCTTCAGCTTGGGAGACTTACAGCCCAGCAGGACCATCTTAATGGGGGACACTAGCTGTCCATAGCGCGACAGCTCTTTAGCCAAGTCTTCGTTTTTAATAAACGGCGGCGCGTTTGAAATAATTATCTTTTTTGCTGGACTAACCAGCGGGAGCACGGGGGTGAAAGTGTCACGGATCACAACGCCATGTTCAACCAGTTTTTCCACTTTCGAAACATCGTCTAGAAAGATGACGATGGCGCTGTTCATGCGAGAGGCAGATTTGACGCTCTCATAGCCCACAACCTCTCCAACAGCACAGCCGGCCTCCTCCACTGAACAGCCGACAGTCGGTGATATCTTCACCGCATGTCGGCGGGTCAGCTTCTCCAGCTCCACCTGACTACTGACAACGGGCATGGTGCCCGACTGCCAGCCCACCACCAAACCGAGCCAAAAGAGACTCAGACTAACCCAAAAAACAACTGATAACGACAACTAAAGCAAGAAATCAACACATTCAAAAGCCAAAACAGAAAGAAAAATAGCAAAGTTAGAAAACTCACTCACGACTTCTTCCACTCACTTCCACGCTCACTCCACGCTCACGCATGCGCTCAGAGAGAGAGAGAGAGAGAGAGAGAGAGAGAGAGAGACAGACAGAGAGAGAGAGACAGAGAGAGAGACAGAGACAGAGAGAGAGAGAGAGAGACAGAGAGAGAGACAGAGAGAGAGAAACAGAGAGACAGAGAGAGAGAGAGACAGAGAGAGAGAGAGAGACAGAGAGAGAGAGAGAGAGAGAGAGAGAGAGATTAACACACAGCAGAGAGAGAGAGAGAGAGACAGACAGAGAGAGAGAGACAGAGAGAGAGACAGAGAGAGAGAAACAGAGAGACAGAGAGAGAGAGAGACAGAGAGAGAGAGAGAGAGAGACAGACAGAGAGACAGACAGACAGACAGACAGACAGACAGAGAGAGAGACAGAGAGAGAGAGAGAGACAGACAGAGAGAGAGACAGAGACAGACAGAGAGAGAGACAGAGAGAGAGAGAGAGAGAGAAACAGAGAGACAGAGAGAGAGAGACAGAGAGAGAGAGACAGACAGACAGACAGAGAGAGAGAGAGATGGAGAGAGAGAGAGGCAGACAGACGGAGAGAGAGAGAGAGAGAGAGAGAGAGAGAGAGAGAGGCAGACAGACACAGAGACAGAGACAGACAGATGGAGAGAGAGAGAGAGAGAGACAGAGAGAGAGAGAGAGAGAGAGAGGCAGAGAGACAGAGAGAGAGAGAGAGACAGAGAGAGAGAGAGAGAGAGGCAGAGAGACAGAGAGAGAGAGAGAGAGAGAGAGGCAGAGACAGGCAGAGACAGACAGATGGAGAGAGAGAGAGAGAGAGAGAGGCAGACAGAGACACAGAGACTATCACTCAGCAGATAGAGGTGAGCTGTAGCACACGGCACAGACAGACTTGGAGTGAAGCTGCTCTCTTGAACTCTGTGAAGAAATTCGAGTAGTTTTCTGGACGTATAGACGAGACGCTGCAATAAAAGTATCGATCTCATCACGCTGGTATCGATCCCATACCGATAGACACCTTGGTATCGATACTATCGATATTTAGATCAATAAGCCCAGCCGCTTGTTGGCTCTTCCTCCCTCAGTCCGTCCTCCCGCACTTTGGACCTCCTCGTCTCCAGGTTCAAATGGCCGGCGCCGCCCTCAGACTGTCCGCTCCCTGGCGTTTAGGGAAATTAAGAAGGTGAGAATCAGACACTGAAGCTGTTTTTGGTGGTTTTGACGCCAACTGTACTCCTCCGATGGGTCAAGTGAGGTTACTGTGACCTCCTCAGTGTTGCTACGAGTTAGATTGGCTCTGCTAGCGTCCTCAAAGGCACTCAGGGCTGTATGACAGTGAAATGTTTCTTTAACTAACTGCAACTCTGCTGTTCGCTTGTTAGCAGCTTTGCACGCACTTGATAGCAGGATAGCTAACTGAGTGATCGTAAGAGAAGCTAACCAGCTAGCATGAGTGTCTGTGGCTGCAGCTGCCAAACTTTGCACAGTCGCTGTCAGAGCTGTGCCAATGTGGTGAATGACTGCGTGAACGTGAAGCTCCCACCGGGTTTAAGTAACGGAGCAGAATTCACGGGTTATTTCTAACAGGAGCGGTCATGCTAGCAAAGAAAGCAGCTCTAGCTGGCTGTGCTAGCTGTGCTAGCTGTGAACTTTGCTCCAGATTCCCAGAGCAGGATCATAACCTGCAGCTCACTCTGCGTTGGCTCATTAATTGGATCAGTGAGCAAACACGAGTGCTGGTTTCTGTCCTGAGGTCTGGATCAGAAGAACCAGTTCATCGTGATATTCAGGTGAAAACACTGAAGCCTCTGAAATGTGCCTGTCCTGCTCCTCTTCGTCCTCTGCTCTGAGCCGACTGTCTTCTTGTTGGACAGATCAAGACATGTGAACGCATCATTGTGGGCTGTGGGACACAGTGATTTTCACCATGTTCTGATGTTGTACCCACCAAACGGTGAACTAACCAATCAGAGTGAAATTGATCAATAATGAGACTAATTGTTGGTTCCACTTCAATCTATAAATCAGCTAAATTAGCTTCATGTGTTGATGAAGCTGCAGCTGATCTTCGCTTTCATTCTTCTTCGGCACCCAGACACACGACCAGCAGACATGTTGGATTTCTGCATTTAAAACGGCTGAAAGTGATTAATGGATGAATCATTTGCAGCTCTAATATTGACACGATGGAAAGAGACTCTTTACAACAACGTCTTCACTCCTTCACGCAGTCAATCCACTTTGTTGTGAATCCAAACGCTGGATGAGGTCGACCACAGTGTGACAGTCGTTAGAAAACTCGACGTTATCTCATTCTGCAGATTGAGATGTGGGGAAAAGATCAGTCATTATCGTTATCAGCTCTCTTATCAGCAGGGAAACGTTGGGATGTGACGTCTCAGACCATTGAAAGGTGACACAGTGCCTGTTTTCTTCTCCGCCACCAGTTTGCTGCGACTCTGCAGCGTTCCCAGTCTGACGCTCCACACCACAGCCTCTCCTCTGATGGGTGAGTACCTGCCGCCACAGGTTTGGAGCTGATCCGGTTCAGGTTTGGAGTTAAAAAATGGCGTCGGCGGTTATTTTCCCATGGTTAGGACAGAAGGAGGAAGGTTTGGCAGAACAGCACAGCTGCTTTGAGTCAACCAACAGAAAAATAATCTAATGTTTTCAGGATCAAATTATGGCTTCGGTTATTGATCAAGAAGCAATAGTGACAAAAACCTCCAGATTTCTGTGAGGATGTGTCGCTTCTCCATCAGCTGGAGAACACGTACAGCACCTCAGACCCCGAGACACTTCCTCTCTATTGTCTGATGTTTTATATCCCTCAGACTTATTTTTGTTTGCTTTCATCCAGACTAGAATAATCCAGAGTACTATATGTCTGACTGACAAGCTGATAGGAAGAAAAACCCACCAATCAAAGCGTTTTGTGACATGAGCGGTACGCCAAATGATGTGAAGTGAGTGAGTCGTTTCAGCTCCGTGCTGACGGTGACGCTGTCGCTCGGTGTGTTCAGGTGTGACGGTGGAGCAGTTCGAGCAGGCCAAGAGCAAACTGGCGACGCTGAAGAACGACCCGGGCATCGAGTTCAAGCTGAAGATCTACGCTCTCTTCAAACAGGTGGGAGGTGCTCCGGGCGCTCCGGGCGCTCCGGGCGTCTCCGGGTGCTCCGGGTGCTCCGGGCGTCTCAGTGTTTACCTTCGCAGCATCTCTCCTCTTCTCTGTTTGCCAAAGCGACTCACCTCTCTGACCTGTGATGGAAAGTACTGACTGTCAGTACTTCGTGTACTCACTGGTCGATGTGATCGAGCGTGTTGGAAGCCCTCAGGGCAGCAGGGGGACGTTCTCATAAAACATTCATTTACTTTTCTACAGAGTTCAACTCTAATTAAAATAATGTTTAAAGTTTCATGTCTGTCAGGTCTTTAGTCATGTGAAATGAAAGTAAACGCTGTGGAAGAAGGTGACCTGATGCCCGTTAAACTGATCTCAGATCTGTTCTGACTCCTTCCTGTGTGTCGGACTGATCTCAAAGGATCGTCTGCGTTTTAAGTCTTTCATCTCACAGAAGCTGTGAATGACGCTCAGCGTCTTTAACACCAGCTCTTTCTCAGGTTTTACACATTTAACCTCCTCCTCCTCCTCCTCCTCCTCCTCCTCCTCCTCCTGCAGGCCACTCAGGGCCCCTGCAACACTCCCAAACCGGGCATGCTGGAATTTGTCAAAAAGGTGAAATGGGACGCGTGGAATTCTCTGGGCTCCGTCTCGCAGGTACAGCAGCGTGTTCTCGTCACTGTCAGCCAATAGAAACGCAGCAGCAGCAGGTGAATCAGACCGAGGCGCTTTAACATGTGAATGTATGAATATGTACAGGAGCTGGGAGTGCAGGTATGAAGGGTACATGAATGCATGTAGAGGAAGCGTCACAGGTGTTTGAAAGTGGTTAT